>NW_027620719.1:15000-20000 GCF_964198595.1 Lampetra fluviatilis | reverse complement strand
TGATGATGTTGATGGTGATGATGGTGATGGTGATGATGTTGAAGGTGATGATGTTGATGGTGATGATGTTGATGGTGATGATATTGATGGTGATGATATTGAAGGTGATGATGTTGATGGTGATGATGTTGATGGTGATGATGGTGATGGTGATGATGTTGAAGGTGATGATGTTGATGGTGATGATGTTGATGGTGATGATGTTGATGTTGATGGTGATGATGGTGATGATGTTGATGATGTTGATGGTGATGATGTTGATGGTGATGATGGTGATGATGTTGATGGTGATGATATTGAAGGTGATGATGTTGATGGTGATGATGTTGATGGTGATGATGTTCATGGTGATGGTGATGATGGTGATGATGTTGATGTTGATGGTGATGATGGTGATGATGTTGATGGTGATGATGTTGATGGTGATGATGTTGATGGTGATGATGGTGATGATGTTGATGGTGATGATGTTGATGGTGATGATGTTGATGGTGATGATGTTGATGGTGATGATGTTGATGGTGATGATGTTGATGGTGATGATGTTGATGGTGATGATGTTGATGGTGATGATGTTGATGGTGATGATGTTGATGGTGATGATGTTGATGGTGATGATGTTGATGGTGATGATGTTGATGGTGATGATGTTGATGGTGATGATGTTGATGGTGATGATGTTGATGGTGATGATGTTGATGGTGATGATGTTGATGGTGATGATGTTGATGGTGATGATGTTGATGGTGATGATGTTGATGGTGATGATGTTGATGGTGATGATGTTGATGGTGATGATATTGATGGTGATGATGTTGATGGTGATGATGTTGATGGTGATGATGTTGATGGTGATGATGTTGATGGTGATGATGTTGATGGTGATGATGTTGATGGTGATGATGTTGATGGTGATGATATTGATGGTGATGATGTTGATGGTGATGGTGGTAGTGATGTTGATGGTGGTGATGTTGATGGTGATGATGTTGATGGTGATGATGTTGATGGTGATGATGTTGATGGTGATGATGTTGATGGTGATGATATTGATGGTGATGATGTTGATGGTGATGATGTTGATGGTGATGATGTTCATGGTGATGGTGGTAGTGATGTTGATGGTGGTGATGGTGGTGATGGTGATGATGTTGATGGTGATGATGTTCATGGTGATGGTGGTAGTGATGTTGATGGTGGTGATGGTGGTGATGGTGATGATGTTGATGGTGATGGTGGTGATGTTGATGTCTTGCAGGCATTAAGCAGGAGGTGGCCGAGGCCGTGATGCCATCACTGAAACATCTTCAACATCACCACAGCAGCCTGGTCCGGGAGAAGGCTGAGATCACCATCATCGCCATCACCTCCACCATCACCTAGAGACCATCACCACCATCACCTCCACCATCAGCACCATCACCACCATCACCACCATCACCATCACCACCATCACCACCATCACCACCATCACCACCATCACCATCACCTAGAGATCACCACGATCACCATCACCTAGAGATCATCATCACCATCACCACCATCTATAGATCACCACCATCACCATCACCTAGAGATCACCTCCACCATCACCTAGAGACCATCACCATCATCACCATCACCACCATCACCTCCACCATCACCACCATCACCACCATCACCTAGAGATCATCACCACCATCACCACCATCACCTAGAGATCACCACCATCATCACCACCATCACCGCCATCACCTCCACCATCACCTAGAGACCATCACCATCATCACCATCACCACCATCACCTCCACCATCACCACCATCACCACCATCACCTAGAGATCATCACCATCATCACCATCACCACCATCACCACCATCACCACCATCACCACCATCACCTCCACCATCACCACCATCACCTCCACCATCACCATCATCACCATCACCACCATCACCACTATCACCACCATCACCTCCACCATCACCATCATCACCATCATCACCACCATCACCACCACCACCATCACCACCATCATCACCACCATCACCATCATCATCATCACCACCATCATCACCACCATCACCACCACCATCACCACCACCATCACCATCATCACCATCACCACCATCACCACCATCACCACTATCACCACCATCACCACCATCACCACTATCACCACCATCATCATCATCACCTCCACCATCACCATCATCACCATCACCACCATCACCACCATCACCACCATCACCACCATCACCACCATCACTTCCACCATCACCACCATCATCATTATCACCACCATTGATGGCGATGATGATGATGTCACCAATGATGATGATGTCACCGATGATGATGATGTCACCGATGATGTCAATGATGATGTCACCAATGATGATGATGTCACCGATGATGATGATGTCACCAATGATGATGATGTCACCAATGATGATGATGTCACCAATGATGATGATGTCACCAATGATGATGATGTCACCGATGATGATGATGTCACCGATGATGTCAATGATGATGTCACCAATGATGATGATGTCACCGATGATGATGATGTCACCAATGATGATGATGTCACCAATGATGATGATGTCACCGATGATGTCAATGATGATGTCACCAATGATGATGATGTCACCGATGATGATGTCACCGATGATGATGATGTCACCGATGATGATGATGATGTCATCAGTGATGATGTCACCAATGATGTCAACGATTTACACCATTGGAACCTCATTTGCCAGTAAAAAAAATATGATAATTGGTGTTTTAACCCTTCTATCTGGCAACAAAACTGACACCTTTTTTATGAGGAGTCATGTTTGCATAGACCACAATACCTGCAGCCGTAATGCAAACAAAACACACAACTCTGATGATGATGATATGCACTGTCCTTGAAGTTGATTGGTCCACACTCGAGACAGCTTTCCTTAGAGCCTAGTCTCACTTGGTCCTTGAAGTTGACTGGTCCACACCAGAGACAGCTTTCCTTAGAGCCTAGTCTCACATGGTCCTTGAAGTTGATTGGTCCACACCCGAGACAGCTTTCCTTAGAGCCTAGTCTCACATGGTCCTTGAAGTTGACTGGTCCACACCCGAGACAGCTTTCCTTAGAGCCTAGTCTCACTTGGTCCTTGAAGTTGACTGGTCCACACCCGAGACAGCTTTCCTTAGAGCCTAGTCTCACATGGTCCTTGAAGTTGATTGGTCCACACTCGAGACAGCTTTCCTTAGAGCCTAGTCTCACATGGTCCTTGAAGTTGATTGGTCCACACCCGAGACAGCTTTCCTTAGAGCCTAGTCTCACATGGTCCTTGAAGTTGATTGGTCCACACCCGAGACAGCTTTCCTTAGAGCCTAGTCTCACATGGTCCTTGAAGTTGATTGGTCCACACCAGAGACAGCTTTCCTTAGAGCCTAGTCTCACTTGGTCCTTGAAGTTGACTGGTCCACACCCGAGACAGCTTTCCTTAGAGCCTAGTCTCACATGGTCCTTGAAGTTGATTGGTCCACACCCGAGACAGCTTTCCTTAGAGCCTAGTCTCACATGGTCCTTGAAGTTGACTGGTCCACACCAGAGACAGCTTTCCTTAGAGCCTAGTCTCACTTGGTCCTTGAAGTTGACTGGTCCACACCCGAGACAGCTTTCCTTAGAGCCTAGTCTCACATGGTCCTTGAAGTTGATTGGTCCACACTCGAGACAGCTTTCCTTAGAGCCTAGTCTCACATGGTCCTTGAAGTTGATTGGTCCACACCCGAGACAGCTTTCCTTAGAGCCTAGTCTCACATGGTCCTTGAAGTTGATTGGTCCACACCCGAGACAGCTTTCCTTAGAGCCTAGTCTCACATGGTCCTTGAAGTTGATTGGTCCACACCCGAGACAGCTTTCCTTAGAGCCTAGTCTCACTTGGTCCTTGAAGTTGATTGGTCCACACCCGAGACAGCTTTCCTTAGAGCCTAGTCTCACATGGTCCTTGAAGTTGATTGGTCCACACCCGAGACAGCTTTCCTTAGAGCCTAGTCTCACTCGGTGTTGGACCAGATGACGCCAAAAGGCGCACAACTCAAAGACAATTCACCATCAGCTGTCTCGGGTGTGGACCAATCAACTTCAAGGACCATGTGAGACTAGGCTCTAAGGAAAGCTGTCTCGGGTGTGGACCAATCAACGTCAAGGACCATGTGAGACTAGGCTCTAAGGAAAGCTGTCTCGGGTGTGGACCAATCAACTTCAAGGACCATGTGAGACTAGGCTCTAAGGAAAGCTGTCTCGGGTGTGGACCAATCAACTTCAAGGACCATGTGAGACTAGGCTCTAAGGAAAGCTGTCTCGGGTGTGGACCAATCAACTTCAAGGACCATGTGAGACTAGGCTCTAAGGAAAGCTGTCTCGGGTGTGGACCAATCAACTTCAAGGACCAAGTGAGACTAGGCTCTAAGGAAAGCTGTCTCGGGTGTGGACCAATCAACTTCAAGGACCAAGTGAGACTAGGCTCTAAGGAAAGCTGTCTCGGGTGTGGACCAATCAACTTCAAGGACCATGTGAGACTAGGCTCTAAGGAAAGCTGTCTCTGGTGTGGACCAATCAACTTCAAGGACCATGTGAGACTAGGCTCTAAGAAAAGCTGTCTCGGGTGTGGACCAATCAACTTCAAGGACAGTGCATATCATCATCATCATCAGAGTTGTGTGTTTTGTTTGCATTACGGCTGCAGTTATTGTGGTCTTTGCAAACATGACTCCTCGTAAAAAAGGTGTCAGTTTTGTTGTCAGACAGAAGGGTTAAAACATCAATTATACTGGTCAACACACGTTTTATGGCATAAGGTATTCCAACCAATTTTGGGGAGCCGGTTCCAAATCTGGCATCAGTTTTTGTCTACCACATCAGGTTTTTTGCGACAAAAAAGATTGCATTTTCAATGAAAAACCGCAGAAGAAAAATACGAAATAAATGTGGATATCTGCATAAAACGATGATATTATAAACGCACTTT
>NW_027620719.1:0-10000 GCF_964198595.1 Lampetra fluviatilis | reverse complement strand
GTCACCGATGCAGATATCAACGATGTCAATGACGATGATGTCATCACCGATGATGATGTCACCGATGATGTCACCGATGATGATGATGTCACCGATGATGATGATGTCACCGATGATGATGTCACCGATGATGTCACCGATGATGATGTCACCGATGATGATGATGTCAACGATGATGATGATGTCACCGATGATGATGATGTCACCGATGATGATGATGATGGCACCGATGATGATGATGATGGCACCGATGATGATGATGTCACCGATGATGATGATGTCATCGATGATGATGATGTCACCGATGATGATGATGTCACCAATGATGATGTCATCGATGATGATGATGTCACCGATGATGATGATGTCACCGATGATGATGATGTCACCGATGATGATGATGTCACCGATGATGATGATGATGGCACCGATGATGATGATGTCACCGATGATGATGATGTCATCGATGATGATGATGTCACCGATGATGATGATGTCACCGATGATGATGTCGTCACCGATGATGATGATGTCACCGATGATGATGATGATGGCACCGATGATGATGATGTCACCGATGATGATGATGTCATCGATGATGATGATGTCACCGATGATGATGATGTCACCAATGATGATGTCATCGATGATGATGATGTCACCGATGATGATGATGTCACCGATGATGATGATGTCACCGATGATGATGATGTCACCGATGATGATGATGATGGAACCGATGATGATGTCACCGATGATGATGTCAACGATGATGATGATGTCACCGATGATGATGTCATCGATGATGATGTCATCGATGATGATGTCACCGATGATGATGTCATCGATGATGATGATGTCACCGATGATGATGTCATCGATGATGATGTCATCGATGATGATGATGTCATCGATGATGATGATGTCACCGATGATGATGATGTCATCGATGATGATGATGTCACCGATGATGATGTCATCGATGATGATGTCATCGATGATGATGATGTCATCGATGATGATGATGTCACCGATGATGATGTCACCGATGATGATGTCAACGATGATGATGTCACCGATGATGATGATGTCAACGATGATGATGTCATCGATGATGATGATGTCACCGATGATGATGTCACCGATGATGATGTCAACGATGATGATGTCACCGATGATGATGATGTCATCGATGATGATGATGTCACCGATGATGATGTCACCGATGATGATGTCACCGATGATGATGTCAACGATGATGATGTCAACGATGATGATGATGTCATCGATGATGATGTCATCGATGATGATGATGTCACCGATGATGATGTCACCGATGATGATGTCAACGATGATGTCACCGATGATGATGTCACCGATGATGATGTCATCGATGATGATGATGTCACCAATGCAGATATCAACGATGTCAATGACGATGATGTCATCACCGATGATGATGTCACCGATGATGTCACCGATGATGATGTCATCAATGATGATGATGTCACCGATGATGATGTCATCGATGATGATGATGTCACCGATGATGATGATGTAACTCACCCACTCACCCACTCAGTCAGTCACTCACTCAGTCACTCACTCACTCAGTCACTCACCCAGTCACTCACTCACTCAGTCACTCACTCACTCAGTCACTCACTCACTCAGTCACTCACTCACTCAGTCGCTCAGTCACTCACCCACCCACTCACTCAGTCACTCACTCAGTCACTCACTCACTCAGTCACTCACTCACTCAGTCACTCACTCACTCAGTCACTCAGTCAGTCAGTCACTCAGTCACTCACTCACTCAGTCACTCACTCACTCAGTCGCTCAGTCACTCACCCACCCACTCACTCAGTCACTCACTCAGTCACTCACTCACTCAGTCACTCACTCACTCAGTCACTCACTCACTCAGTCACTCAGTCAGTCACTCACTCACTCACTCACTCAGTCACTCACTCACTCAGTCGCTCAGTCACTCACCCAGTCACTCAGTCAGTCACTCACTCAGTCACTCACTCACTCAGTCAGTCACTCAGTCAGTCACTCAGTCACTCAGTCAGTCACTCACTCAGTCACTCACCCAGTCACTCACTCAGTCACTCACCCAGTCACTCACTCACTCAGTCACTCACTCAGTCACTCACTCAGTCACTCACTCACTCAGTCACTCACTCACTCAGTCGCTCAGTCACTCACCCAGTCACTCACTCACTCAGTCACTCACTCAGTCACTCACTCACTCAGTCACTCACTCACTCAGTCACTCAGTCAGTCACTCACTCAGTCACTGACTCACTCAGTCACTCACTCACTCAGTCGCTCAGTCACTCACCCAGTCACTCACTCAGTCACTCACTCACTCAGTCACTCACTCACTCACTCAGTCACTCACCCAGTCACTCACTCAGTCACTCACTCACTCAGTCACTCACTCACTCAGTCACTCACTCAGTCACTCACTCAGTCACTCACTCACTCAGTCACTCACTCACTCAGTCGCTCAGTCACTCACCCAGTCACTCACTCACTCAGTCACTCACTCACTCAGTCACTCACTCACTCAGTCACTCACTCAGTCAGTCACTCACTCACTCAGTCACTCACTCACTCAGTCACTCACTCACTCAGTCGCTCAGTCACTCACCCAGTCACTCAGTCAGTCACTCACTCAGTCACTCACTCACTCAGTCAGTCACTCAGTCAGTCACTCAGTCACTCAGTCAGTCACTCACTCAGTCATTCACCCAGTCACTCACTCACTCAGTCACTCACCCAGTCACTCACTCAGTCACTCACTCACTCAGTCACTCACTCAGTCACTCACTCACTCAGTCACTCACTCACTCAGTCACTCACTCACTCACTCAGTCGCTCAGTCACTCACCCAGTCACTCAGTCAGTCACTAACTCACTCAGTCGCTCAGTCACTCACCCAGTCACTCAGTCAGTCACTCACTCACTCAGTCGCTCAGTCACTCACCCAGTCACTCAGTCAGTCACTCACTCAGTCAGTCACACAGTCAGTCACTCAGTCACTCAGTCAGTCACTCACTCAGTCACTCACCCAGTCACTCACTCACTCAGTCACTCACTCACTCAGTCGCTCAGTCACTCACCCAGTCACTCAGTCAGTCACTCACCCAGTCACTCACTCACTCAGTCAGTCACTCACTCAGTCACTCACCCAGTCACTCACTCACTCAGTCGCTCAGTCACTCACCCAGTCACTCAGTCACTCACTCAGTCAGTCACTCAGTCACTCAGTCACTCACCCACTCACTCACTCAGTCAGTCACTCACTCACTCAGTCACTCACCCAGTCACTCACTCACTCAGTCACTCACTCAGTCACTCACCCAGTCACTCACTCAGTCAGTCACTCACTCAGTCACTCACCCAGTCACTCACTCACTCAGTCAGTCACTCACTCAGTCACTCACCCAGTCACTCACTCACTCAGTCACTCACTCACTCAGTCGCTCAGTCACTCACCCAGTCACTCAGTCAGTCACTCAGTCAGTCACTCAGTCACTCACCCAGTCACTCAGTCAGTCACTCAGTCAGTCACTCAGTCACTCACCCAGTCACTCACTCACTCAGTCACTCACCCAGTCACTCACTCAGTCAGTCACTCACTCACTCAGTCACTCACCCAGTCACTCACTCACTCAGTCAGTCACTCACTCAGTCACTCACCCAGTCACTCACTCACTCAGTCAGTCACTCACTCAGTCACTCACCCAGTCACTCACTCACTCAGTCAGTCACTCACTCAGTCACTCACCCAGTCACTCACTCACTCAGTCACTCACTCACTCAGTCGCTCAGTCACTCACCCAGTCACTCAGTCAGTCACTCAGTCAGTCACTCAGTCACTCACCCAGTCACTCAGTCAGTCACTCAGTCAGTCACTCAGTCACTCACCCAGTCACTCACTCACTCAGTCACTCACCCAGTCACTCACTCACTCAGTCAGTCACTCACTCACTCAGTCACTCACCCAGTCACTCACTCACTCAGTCACTCACTCACTCAGTCACTCACCCAGTCACTCACTCACTCAGTCAGTCACTCACTCAGTCACTCACCCAGTCACTCACTCCCTCAGTCACTCACTCAGTCACTCACCCAGTCAGTCACTCACTCAGTCACTCACCCAGTCACTCACTCAGTCACTCACTCACTCATTCGCTCAGTCACTCAACCAGTCACTCAGTCACTCAGTCAGTCACTCAGTCACTCACCCAGTCACTCAGTCAGTCACTCAGTCAGTCACTCAGTCACTCACCCAGTCACTCACTCACTCAGTCACTCACCCAGTCACTCACTCACTCAGTCAGTCACTCACTCACTCAGTCACTCACCCAGTCACTCACTCACTCAGTCAGTCACTCACTCACTCACTCACTCAGTCACTCACGCAGTCACTCACTCACTCAGTCAGTCACTCACTCAGTCACTCACCCAGTCACTCACTCACTCAGTCAGTCACTCACTCAGTCACTCACCCAGTCACTCACTCACTCAGTCACTCACTCACTCAGTCGCTCAGTCACTCACCCAGTCACTCAGTCAGTCACTCAGTCAGTCACTCAGTCACTCACCCAGTCACTCAGTCAGTCACTCAGTCAGTCACTCAGTCACTCACCCAGTCACTCACTCACTCACTCAGTCACTCACCCAGTCACTCACTCACTCAGTCAGTCACTCACTCACTCAGTCACTCACCCAGTCACTCACTCACTCAGTCACTCACTCACTCAGTCACTCACCCAGTCACTCACTCACTCAGTCACTCACTCAGTCACTCACTCAGTCACTCACTCACTCAGTCACTCACTCACTCAGTCACTCAGTCACTCACCCAGTCACTCACTCACTCAGTCACTCACTCAGTCACTCACTCACTCAGTCACTCACTCACTCAGTCACTCAGTCAGTCAGTCACTCACTCAGTCACTGACTCACTCAGTCACTCACTCACTCAGTCGCTCAGTCACTCACCCAGTCACTCACTCAGTCACTCACTCACTCAGTCACTCACTCACTCACTCAGTCACTCACCCAGTCACTCACTCAGTCACTCACTCACTCAGTCACTCACTCACTCAGTCACTCACTCAGTCACTCACTCAGTCACTCACTCACTCAGTCACTCACTCACTCAGTCGCTCAGTCACTCACCCAGTCACTCACTCACTCAGTCACTCACTCACTCAGTCACTCACTCACTCACTCAGTCACTCACTCAGTCAGTCACTCACTCACTCAGTCACTCACTCACTCAGTCACTCACTCACTCAGTCGCTCAGTCACTCACCCAGTCACTCATTCAGTCACTCACTCAGTCACTCACTCACTCACTCAGTCAGTCACTCAGTCAGTCACTCAGTCACTCAGTCAGTCACTCACTCAGTCACTCACCCAGTCACTCACTCACTCAGTCACTCACCCAGTCACTCACTCAGTCACTCACTCACTCAGTCACTCACTCAGTCACTCACTCACTCAGTCACTCACTCACTCAGTCACTCACTCACTCAGTCGCTCAGTCACTCACCCAGTCACTCAGTCAGTCACTAACTCACTCAGTCACTCACTCACTCAGTCGCTCAGTCACTCACCCAGTCACTCAGTCAGTCACTCAGTCAGTCACTCACTCACTCAGTCAGTCACACAGTCAGTCACTCAGTCACTCAGTCAGTCACTCACTCAGTCACTCACCCAGTCACTCACTCACTCAGTCACTCACTCACTCAGTCGCTCAGTCACTCACCCAGTCACTCAGTCAGTCACTCACCCAGTCACTCACTCACTCAGTCAGTCACTCACTCAGTCACTCACCCAGTCACTCACTCACTCAGTCGCTCAGTCACTCACCCAGTCACTCAGTCACTCACTCAGTCAGTCACTCAGTCACTCAGTCACTCACCCACTCACTCACTCAGTCAGTCACTCACTCACTCAGTCACTCACCCAGTCACTCACTCACTCAGTCACTCACTCACTCAGTCACTCACCCAGTCACTCAGTCAGTCACTCACTCAGTCACTCACCCAGTCACTCACTCAGTCAGTCACTCACTCAGTCACTCACCCAGTCACTCACTCACTCAGTCACTCACTCACTCAGTCGCTCAGTCACTCACCCAGTCACTCAGTCAGTCACTCAGTCAGTCACTCAGTCACTCACCCAGTCACTCAGTCAGTCACTCAGTCAGTCACTCAGTCACTCACCCAGTCACTCACTCACTCACTCAGTCACTCACCCAGTCACTCACTCAGTCAGTCACTCACTCACTCAGTCACTCACCCAGTCACTCACTCACTCAGTCAGTCACTCACTCACTCACTCAGTCACTCACCCAGTCACTCACTCACTCAGTCAGTCACTCACTCAGTCACTCACCCAGTCACTCACTCACTCAGTCAGTCGCTCACTCAGTCACTCACCCAGTCACTCACTCACTCAGTCACTCACTCACTCAGTCGCTCAGTCACTCACCCAGTCACTCAGTCAGTCACTCAGTCAGTCACTCAGTCACTCACCCAGTCACTCAGTCAGTCACTCAGTCAGTCACTCAGTCACTCACCCAGTCACTCACTCACTCAGTCACTCACCCAGTCACTCACTCACTCAGTCAGTCACTCACTCACTCAGTCACTCACCCAGTCACTCACTCACTCAGTCACTCACTCACTCAGTCACTCACCCAGTCACTCACTCACTCAGTCAGTCACTCACTCAGTCACTCACCCAGTCACTCACTCCCTCAGTCACTCACTCACTCAGTCACTCACCCAGTCAGTCACTCACTCAGTCACTCACCCAGTCACTCACTCACTCAGTCACTCACTCACTCATTCGCTCAGTCACTCACCCAGTCACTCAGTCACTCAGTCAGTCACTCAGTCACTCACCCAGTCACTCAGTCAGTCACTCAGTCAGTCACTCAGTCACTCACCCAGTCACTCACTCACTCAGTCACTCACCCAGTCACTCACTCACTCAGTCAGTCACTCACTCACTCAGTCACTCACCCAGTCACTCACTCACTCAGTCAGTCACTCACTCACTCACTCAGTCACTCACCCAGTCACTCACTCACTCAGTCAGTCACTCACTCAGTCACTCACCCAGTCACTCACTCACTCAGTCAGTCACTCACTCAGTCACTCACCCAGTCACTCACTCACTCAGTCACTCACTCACTCAGTCGCTCAGTCACTCACCCAGTCACTCAGTCAGTCACTCAGTCAGTCACTCAGTCACTCACCCAGTCACTCAGTCAGTCACTCAGTCAGTCACTCAGTCACTCACCCAGTCACTCACTCACTCACTCACTCAGTCACTCACCCAGTCACTCACTCACTCAGTCAGTCACTCACTCACTCAGTCACTCACCCAGTCACTCACTCACTCAGTCACTCACTCACTCAGTCACTCACCCAGTCACTCACTCACTCAGTCAGTCACTCACTCAGTCACTCACCCAGTCACTCACTCCCTCAGTCACTCACTCACTCAGTCACTCACCCAGTCAGTCACTCACTCAGTCACTCACCCAGTCACTCACTCACTCAGTCACTCACTCACTCATTCGCTCAGTCACTCACCCAGTCACTCAGTCAGTCACTCAGTCAGTCACTCAGTCACTCACCCAGTCACTCAGTCAGTCACTCAGTCAGTCACTCAGTCACTCACCCAGTCACTCACTCACTCAGTCACTCACCCAGTCACTCACTCACTCAGTCAGTCACTCACTCACTCAGTCACTCACCCAGTCACTCACTCACTCAGTCACTCACTCACTCAGTCACTCACCCAGTCACTCACTCACTCAGTCAGTCACTCACTCAGTCACTCACCCAGTCACTCACTCCCTCAGTCACTCACTCACTCAGTCACTCACCCAGTCAGTCACTCACTCAGTCACTCACCCAGTCACTCACTCCCTCAGTCACTCACTCACTCAGTCACTCACCCAGTCAGTCACTCACTCAGTCACTCACCCAGTCACTCACTCACTCAGTCACTCACCCAGTCACTCACTCACTCAGTCACTCACTCACTCATTCGCTCAGTCACTCACCCAGTCACTCAGTCAGTCACTCAGTCAGTCACTCAGTCACTCACCCAGTCACTCAGTCACTCAGTCAGTCACTCAGTCACTCACCCAGTCACTCAGTCACTCAGTCAGTCACTCAGTCACTCACCCAGTCACTCAGTCAGTCACTCAGTCAGTCACTCAGTCACTCACCCAGTCACTCACTCACTCACTCACTCAGTCACTCACCCAGTCACTCACTCACTCAGTCAGTCACTCACTCACTCAGTCACTCACCCAGTCACTCACTCACTCAGTCACTCACTCACTCAGTCACTCACCCAGTCACTCACTCACTCAGTCAGTCACTCACTCAGTCACTCACCCAGTCACTCACTCCCTCAGTCACTCACTCACCCAGTCAGTCACTCACTCAGTCACTCACCCAGTCACTCACTCCCTCAGTCACTCACTCACTCAGTCACTCACCCAGTCAGTCACTCACTCAGTCACTCACCCAGTCACTCACTCACTCAGTCACTCACCCAGTCACTCACTCACTCAGTCACTCACTCACTCATTCGCTCAGTCACTCACCCAGTCACTCAGTCACTCAGTCAGTCACTCAGTCACTCACCCAGTCACTCAGTCACTCAGTCAGTCACTCAGTCACTCACCCAGTCACTCACTCACTCAGTCACTCACTCATTCATTCGCTCAGTCACTCACCCAGTCACTCAGTCACTCAGTCAGTCACTCAGTCACTCACCCAGTCACTCAGTCACTCAGTCAGTCACTCAGTCACTCACCCAGTCACTCACTCACTCAGTCACTCACTCATTCATTCGCTCAGTCACTCACCCAGTCACTCAGTCACTCAGTCAGTCACTCAGTCACTCACCCAGTCACTCACTCACTCAGTCACTCACTCATTCATTCGCTCAGTCACTCACCCAGTCACTCAGTCACTCAGTCAGTCACTCAGTCACTCACCCAGTCACTCAGTCACTCAGTCAGTCACTCAGTCACTCAGTCAGTCACTCAGTCGCTCGCTCATTCAGCGACGCTCACAACAACGAGCGGAGCGCCGGGTGGCTAAAGCACAGCAAGTTGGCACAGTAGGGGGCACAGGTGGTGCATCAGCCACTCATCTCGGTCATCTCGGTCAGTCGACCCGTGGCACTTGCAGGGTCTGTCCCGTGACCTCCTCCTCATGCACCTAGCCTGGCACAGCAGTACAACCCATGGCACCTGCTGGGTCTGCCACGTGACCTCCTCCTCATGCACCTAGCCTGGCACAGCAGTCAACCCATGGCACATGCTGGGTCTGTCCCGTGACCTCCTCCTCATGCACCTAGCCTGGCACAGCAGTCAACCCATGGCACTTGCAGGGTCTGTCCCGTGACCTCCTCCTCATGCACCTAGCCTGGCACAGCAGTACAACCCATGGCACCTGCAGGGTCTGCCACGTGACCTCCTCCTCATGCACCTAGCCTGGCACAGCAGTACAACCCATGGCACATGCTGGGTCTGCCACGTGACCTCCTGCCAGCGGGCGTTCGACACTTCACGTGGCAGCCTCAAGGTGCACATGGCCTGGCACAAGCGTCGTGGTGACGTCACCGCCACTTAGTGGTGAATGGCGGTTGGTGGTGTCACTGTGTGTGTGTGTCACTGTGTGTGTGTCACTGTGTCACTGTGTGTCACTGTGTGTGTGTGTCACTGTGTGTGTGTCACTGTGTGTGTGTCACTGTGTCACTGTGTGTCACTGTGTGTGTCTCTGTGTGTGTGTCACTGTGTGTGTCACTGTGTCACTGTGTGTGTGTCACTGTGTGTGTCACTGTGTCTCTGTGTGTGTGTCACTGTGTGTGTCACTGTGTGTGTCACTGTGTGTGTGTGTCACTGTGTGTGTGTGTCACTGTGTGTGTGTCACTG
>NW_027620718.1:0-1000 GCF_964198595.1 Lampetra fluviatilis | reverse complement strand
CTCATATACACACTCATACAACATATACACACTCATACACAACACTCATACACACACTCATACACACACTCATACAACACATAACACACTCAAACACACTCATACACATACACACACTCATACACACTCATACACACTCATACACACACTCATACACACTCACACTCATACACACACTCATACACACTCATACACATACACACACACACACTCATACACACTCTACACTACACACATACACACTCATACACACACTCACACATCATACACATATACACACTCATACACATACACACACTCATACACATACTCATAACATATACACACTCATACACATATACACACTCATACACATACACACACTCATACACATACCACTCATACACTCACACACACTCATACACACTCATACACATAACACACACACATACACATACACACACTCATACACACATACACACACTCATACACATACACACACTCATACACATACACACTCATACACTCATACACACTCATACACATACACACACTCATACACACACACACTCATACACACACTCATCACACACACTCATACACACACTCATACACACACTCATACACACACTCATACACACACTCATACACACACTCATACACACTCATACACACTCATACACATACACACACTCATACACACTCATACACATACACACACTCATACACACTCATACACATACACACACTCATACACACACTCATACACACTCATACACATACACACACTCATACACACACTCATACACACACTCATACACATACACACACTCATACACACACTCATACACACTCATACACAACTCATACACACACTCATACACATACACACACTCATACACATACACACACTCATACACATACACACACTCATACACACTCATACACATACACACACTCATACACATACACACACTCATACACACACTCATACACACACTCATACACATACACACACTCA
>NW_027620717.1:0-12954 GCF_964198595.1 Lampetra fluviatilis | reverse complement strand
CACTCACTCAGTCACTCGGTCACTCGGTCACTCACTCGCTCAGTCACTCGGTCACTCAGGCACTCACTCACTCAGTGACTCACTCAGTCAGTCAGTCACTCGGTCACTCAGGGCACTCACTCACTCAGTGACTCACTCAGTCAGTCAGTCACTCGGTCACTCAGGCACTCACTCAGTGACTCACTCAGTCAGTCAGTCACTCGGTCACTCAGGCACTCGGTCACTCAGTCACTCACTCAGTCACTCGGTCGCTCAGTCACTTGGTCACTCAATCACTCACTCAGTCACTCGGTCACTCGGTCACTCGGTCACTCAGTCACTCGGTCACTCAGTCACTCGGTCACTCAGTCACTCGGTCACTCGGTCACTCACTCAGTCACTCGGTCACTCACTCGCTCAGTCACTCGGTCACTCAATCACTCACTTAGTCACTCGGTCACCCACCCACCCACTCACCCACCCACCCACCCACTCACCCACCCACCCACCCACTCACTCACCCACTCACTCACCCACTCACTCCCCCACCCACCAACCCACCCAACCACTCACCCACCCACTAACCCACTCACCCACCCACCCACTCACTCACCCACTCACTCACCCACCCACTCACCCACCCACCCACCCACTCACCCACCCACCCACCCACCCACCCACTCACCCACCCACCCACTCACTCACCCACTCACCCACCCATTGACCCACTCACCCACCCACTCACTCACACCACCCACTCACCCACTCACCCACCCACCCACTCACCCACCCACTCACCCACTCACTCCCCCACCCACCCACCCACTCACTCCCCCACCCACCCACCAACCCACCCAACCACTCACCCACTCACTAACCCACTCACCCACCCACCCACTCACTCACCTACTCACTCACCCACCCACTCACCCACCCACCCACTCACCCACTCACCCACCCACCCACCCACCCACTCACCCACCCACTCACCCACCCACCCACCCACTCACCCACCCACCCACCCACTCACCCCACCCACCCACTCACCCACCCACCCACTCACCCACCCACCCACAAACCTCCTGCAGTGCGAGGTCCCAGCGAGTCACCAGGGACCTCACGGTCCCCACCGCTTCTGCTCGCAGAGCGTTGAGCTCGGAGCGGCGCTGTCCGCACTCGGAGAGACAAAGGCGGAAAGCGGCCTCAGCCTCCTCCACCTGGTGGGGAGGGAGCGGGGGCGTGGGCGGGAGGGGTGGAGATCAAAATGCAAACAAAAAGAAACAACTCTGATGATGATAATGATATGCACTGTCCTTGAAATAGATTGGTCCACACCCGAGACAGCTTTTCTTAGAGCCTAGTCTCACATGGTCCTTGAAGTTGATTGGTCCACACCCGAGACAGCTTTTCTTAGAGCCTAGTCTCACATGGTCCTTGAATTGATTGGTCCACACCCGAGACAGCTTTCCTTAGAGCCTAGTCTCACATGGTCCTTGAAGTTGATTGGTCCACACCCGAGACAGCATTTCTTAGAGCCTAGTCTCACATGGTCCTTGAAGTTGATTGGTCCACACCCGAGACAGCTTTTCTTAGAGCCTAGTCTCACATGGTCCTTGAAGTTGATTGGTCCACACCCGAGACAGCTTTCCTTAGAGCCTAGTCTCACATGGTCCTTGAAGTTGATTGGTCCACACCCGAGACAGCTTTTCTTAGAGCCTAGTCTCACATGGTCCTTGAAGTTGATTGGTCCACACCCGAGACAGCTTTCCTTAGAGCCTAGTCTCACATGGTCCTTGAAGTTGATTGGTCCACACCCGAGACAGCTTTCCTTAGAGCCTAGTCTCACATGGTCCTTGAAGCTGATTGGTCCACACCCGAGACAGCCTTCCTTAGAGCCTAGTCTCACATGGTCCTTGAAGTTGATTGGTCCACACCCGAGACAGCTTTCCTTAGAGCCTAGTCTCACATGGTCCTTGAATTGATTGGTCCACACCCGAGACAGCTTTCCTTAGAGCCTAGTCTCACATGGTTCTTGAAGTTGATTGGTCCACACCCGAGACAGCTTTTCTTAAAGCCTAGTCTCACATGGTCCTTGAATTGATTGGTCCACACCCGAGACAGCTTTCCTTAGAGCCTAGTCTCACATGGTGTTGGACCAGATGACGCCAAAAGGCGCACAACTCAAAGACAATTCACCATCAGAGTACGAGAGCTCGGGTGAAGCATTTACACCATTGGAACCTCATTTGCCAGAAGAAAAAATATGATAATTGTTTTTTTACCCTTCTATCTGGCAACAAAACTGACACCTTTTTTTTACAAGGAGTCACGTTTGCATAGACCACAATACCTGCAGTCGTAATGCAAACAAAAAACGTAGTTACGTAGTGTCTAGCACAGTGAACCTGGAGGTCACCACCGTAGATTGTTATTCTGTTAAGGGGAAAGTTTTGGAACTGAATGAAATGTGTGGCCTCCAAGCCTACGTCTGTGACTGAGTTGAACCCATTACAGTGGTATTAGTAGCATCATTAGTAGTATTACCATCATCATCAGCAGTATTATCATCCTCATCAGTAGTAGTAGCATCATCAGTAGTAGTAGCATCATCATCAGTATGAGTATTAACATCATTAGTAGTAACATTATCATTATCACCATCACCATCATCACCACCCCCATCACCACCATCACCACCACCATCACCACCATCACCACCATCACCATCACCACGATCACCTTCACCACCACCATCACCACCATCACCATCACCACCATCACCACCATCACCACCACCGACATCACCACCATCACCACCATCACCACCATCACCACCATCATCACCATCACCACCATCACCACCACCATCACCACCACCATCACCACTATCACGACCATCACCACCACCATCACCACCATCACCATCACCACCACCATCACCACCATCATCACCACCATCACCACCACCACTATCACGACCATCACCACCACCATCACCACCATCACCACCACAACCACTATCACGACCATCACCACCATCACCACCACCATCACCACCATCACCACCACCATCACCACCATCACCACCACCACCATCACCACCACCATCACCACCATCACCACCATCATCACCATCACCATCATCACCATCACCACCATCACCATCACCACCACCATCACCACCATCACCATCACCACCATCACCATCACCACCATCATCACCATCACCACCATCACCACCATCATCACCATCACCACCATCACCATCACCACCACCATCACCACCATCACCATCACCACCATCACCATCACCACCATCACCACCATCACCACCATCACCATCACCACCATCACCACCACCACCACCATCATGACCACCATCACCACCATCACCTTATGTGACGCCTCCTCTTCAATCTTCCTCCGCTTTTCCATCACTTTGCTGCTGATGCCGCTGTTGGATGTCAACGACGACGATGATGTAGCTGATGATGATGATGTTGATGATGATGTTGATGATGATGTTGTTGATGTTGTTGATGTTGATGCCCGTGCCTTCACCAGGTCCTCCTGCCTCCAGGTCAACACCTGCTGCGCCTTCTTCACCGCAACCCTCGCATCAGCCTGGGGGGGTGGGGTGAGTGGGGTGAATGTGGTGGGTGGGGTGGGTGGGGTGGGTGGGGTGGGGGTGGGTGGGGTGGGTGGGGTGAGTGGGGTGGGTGGGGTGGGGTGGGTGGGGTGGGGTGGGTGGGTGGGGTGGAGTGGGGTGAGTGGGGTGGGTGAGGGGTGGGGAGGGTGGGCTGGGTGAGGTGTGTGACAGCACTTGCCCCTGCAGCCTGCTAGAGGCTACACGGGGGAGCTTTGTCTGTGTGCGCGTGACAGCACTTGCCCCTGCAGCCTGCTAGAGGCTACACGGGGGAGCTTTGTCTGTACTTTACCAGCTTGCGTTGCGCGCGGCTCCACTGGTCCCTGACCTCCTTCCTCCGCCTGTCGTGTTCCAGACGCACCTGGGGGGTGGGGGGGTGGGGGGGGTGGGGGGGTGGGTGGGTGGAAGGGTGTGGGGGGTGAGTGGGGGGGTGGGGGGTGGGTGGGGGGGTGGGTGGGTGGGTGAGTGGGGGTGGGTGGGGGTGGGTGGGTGGGGGGGTGGGGGGTGGGGGGGGGGTGAGTGTGGGTGAGTGAGTGAGTGGGTGGGTGAGTGGGTGGGTGGGTGGCTGATTGAGTGAGTAGCTAAGTGAGTAGCTGGCTGAGTGAGTGAGTGAGTGCGTGGTGAGTGGCTAAGTGAGTAGCTGAGTGAGTGACTGGGTGAGTGACTGGGTGAGTGAGTGGCTGAGTGAGTGAGTAGCTGGGTGAGTGATTGAGTGAGTGAGTGAGAAGCTGGGTGAGTGAGTGGCTGGGTGAGTGAGTGAGTGAGAAGCTGGGTGAGTGAGTGGCTGGGTGAGTGAGTGAGTGGTGAGTGAGTGAGTGATGAGTGGCTGGCTGAGTGAGCGAGTGAGTGGAGGGCCCGTGCCTGTGTGAACGAGGAGGTGTGCACGAACGCGTTGGCCGAGATGAGGCTCTGCGAGAGCTCCAACTCCTGCTCTGTGTGCAGGAGGTAGACGGATTGCAGCGGCATGCAAGACTGGGGCGGGCGGGGCGGACAAGGGACACGGGACACGCGGACACGGGGACACGCGGACAGAGACACCAGGCTGAGGTCGCGTAGAAGAGAGACACGGGCAGACACCAGAGGTCGCAAACGGGTTTTGATTCCTTACCCGTACCCGTACCCGGCCGTACCAGGGTCGCAAACGGGTACCCGTACCCTACCCGTACCCGTACCCGCCCGGGTACGGGTAGGGTACGGCCGGGTACCCGATTGCGACCTCTGGGATGAAGCCACGTTGCAGGCGCGGGTGGGTTGATTCTAGCAACTTGAATTGTGAGAAGAGACAAGACGTTGGGAAATGAGTGACAAAGGTGACTCAGCAGTGACTCACGGTCTACCCGTACCCGGCCGCACCAGGGTCGCAAACGGGTACCCGTTACCCGTACCCGGCCGTACCCGTACCCTACCTGTACCCGGCCGGTTATGGGTAGGGTACGGGTATCGGGTACCCGGTTGCGACCTCTGGGATGAAGCCACGTTGCAGGCGCGGGTGGGTTGATTCTAGCAACTTGAATTGTGAGAAGAGACAAGACGTTGGGAAATGAGTGACAAAGGTGACTCAGCAGTGACTCACGGCCTACCCGTACCCGTACCCGGCCGCACCAGGGTCCCCGTACCCGGCCGTACCCGTACCCTACCCGTACCAGGCCGGGTACGGGTAGGGTACGGGTATCAGGTACCTGATTGCGACCTCTGGGATGAAGCCACTCACGACTCGTTCACTTCTCTAGCCTGTGCCACCCAACTCACTCACACACTCACTCACCCACTCACTCACCTACTCACCCACTCACTCACCTACTCACCCACTCACTCACCTACTCACCCACTCACTCACCCACTCACCCACTCACTCACTCACCCATTCACCCACTCACTCACCCACTCACTCACCCACTCACCCACTCACTCACTCACTCACCCATTCACCCACTCACTCACCCACTCACTCACCTACTCACCCACTCACTCACCCACTCACTCACCTACTCACCCACTCACTCACTCACCTACTCACTCACTCACCTACTCACCCACTCACCCACTCACTCACTCACCCATTCACCCACTCACTCACCCACTCACTCACCCACTCACCCACTCACTCACTCACCCATTCACCCACTCACTCACCCACTCACTCACCTACTCACCCACTCACTCACCCACTCACTCACCTACTCACCCACTCACTCACTCACCTACTCACTCACTCACCTACTCACCCACTCACCCACTCACTCACTCACCCACTCACCCACTCACTCACTCACTCACCCACTCACTCACCTACTCACCCACTCACTCACTCACCTATTCACTCACCCACTCACCCACTCACTCACCCACTCACTCACCCACTCACCTACTCACCCACTCACTCACCTACTCACCCACTCACTCACCTACTCACCCACTCACTCACCCACTCACCCACTCACTCACTCACTCACCCATTCACCCACTCACTCACCCACTCACTCACCTACTCACTCACCCACTCACTCACCTACTCACCCACTCACTCACCCACTCACTCACCTACTCACCCACTCACTCACCTACTCACCCACTCACTCACCTACTCACCCACTCACTCACCCACTCACTCACCCACTCACTCACCCACTCACTCACCTACTCACCCACTCACTCACTCACCTATTCACTCACCCACTCACCCACTCACTCACCCACTCACTCACCCACTCACCTACTCACCCACTCACTCACCTACTCACCCACTCACTCACCTACTCACCCACTCACTCACCCACTCACCCACTCACTCACTCACTCACTCACCCATTCACCCACTCACTCACCCACTCACTCACCTACTCACTCACCCACTCACTCACCTACTCACCCACTCACTCACCCACTCACTCACCTACTCACCCACTCACTCACCTACTCACCCACTCACTCACCTACTCACCCACTCACTCACCCACTCACTCACCCACTCACTCACTCACTCACCCACTCACTCACCTACTCACCTACTCACTCACTCACTCACTCACCCACTCACTCACTCACTCACCCACTCACTCACCCACTCACTAACCCACTCACTCACCTACTCACCCACTCACTCACCCACTCACTCACCCACTCACCCACTCACTCACCCACTCACCCACTCACTCACTCACCTACTCACTCACCCACTCACTCACCCACTCACCCACTCACCCACTCACCCACTCACTCACCTACTCACTCACCCCACTCACTCACCCACTCACTCACCCACTCACTCACCTACTCACCCACTCACTCACCCACTCACTCACCCACTCACCCACTCACTCACCCACTCACCCACTCACTCACTCACCTACTCACTCACCCACTCACTCACCCACTCACCCACTCACTCACCCACTCACCCACTCACCCACTCACTCACTCACCTACTCACTCACCCACTCACTCACCCACTCACTCACCCACTCACTCACTCACCCACTCACCCACTCACTCACTCACCCATTCACCCACTCACTCACCCACTCACTCACCTACTCACCCACTCACTCACCCACCCACTCACTCACCTACACACACACAGACACACACCTACACACCCACACACACAGACACCCACACACCCACACACACACCCATTAACACACCCACACACACACAGACACCCACACACCCACACACACACCCATTAACACACCCACACACACACAGACACCCACACACCCACACACACACCCATTAACACACCCACACCCACACAGACACCCACACACCCACACACACACCATTAACACACCCACACACACACAGACACCCACACACCCACACACACACCCATTAACACACCCACACACACAGACACCCACACACCCACACACACACCCATTAACACACCCACACACACACAGACACCCACACACCCACACACACACCCATTAACACACCCACACACACACAGACACCCACACACCCACACACACACACCTACACACCCACACACACAGACACCCACACACCCACACACACACCCATTAACACACCCACACACACACAGACACCCACACACCCACACACACACCCATTAACACACCCACACACACACAGACACCCACACACCCACACACACCCACACACCCACACACACACCCATTAACACACCCACACACACACAGACACCCACACACCCACACACACACCCATTAACACACCCACACACACACAGACACCCACAGACCCACACACACCCATTAACACACCCACACACACACAGAGACCCACACCTCCTGCATGAGGGCCGTGCGAAACGTCTGTGACAGCTTCTGCAGCCCCTTGCCGTATTCAGCGTCTGTGGGAACACGAGGAGAGAGGGGGGGGGTGGCCCAAAAGTTAGGACACATGGCGTGTGATCGAGTGTGAGAGTGTGTGAGCGAGCGAGTGAGTGAGTGAGCGAGTGAGCGAGTGAGCGAGTGAGCGTGCGAGTGAGTGAGTGAGCGAGCGAGTGAGCGAGCGAGTGAGCGAGCGAGTGAGTGAGCGTGCGAGTGAGTGAGTGAGCGAGCGAGTGAGCGAGCGAGTGAGCGAGCGAGCGAGTGAGCGAGCGAGTGAGTGAGCGAGTGAGCGTGCGAGTGAGTGAGTGAGCGAGCGAGCGAGCGAGCGTGCGAGTGAGCGAGCGAATGAGTGAGTGAGCGAGTGAGTGAGCGAGCGAGTGAGCGTGCGAGTGAGTGAGCGAGCGAGTGAGCGAGCGAGTGAGCGTGCGAGTGAGTGAGCGAGCGAGCGAGTGAGCGAGCGAGTGAGTGAGCGAGCGAGTGAGCGAACGAGTGAGTGAGCGAGCGAGCGAATGAGTGAGTGAGCGAGTGAGCGAGCGAGTGAGCGTGCGAGTGAGTGAGCGAGCGAATGAGTGAGTGAGCGAGTGAGTGAGCGAGCGAGCGAGCGAGCGTGCGAGTGAGCGAGCGAATGAGTGAGTGAGCGAGTGAGTGAGCGAGCGAGTGAGCGTGCGAGTGAGTGAGTGAGCGAGTGAGTGAGCGAATGAGTGAGTGAGCGAGCGAGCGAGCGTGCGAGTGAGCGAGCGAATGAGTGAGTGAGCGAGTGAGTGAGCGAGCGAGTGAGCGTGCGAGTGAGTGAGTGAGCGAGTGAGTGAGCGAATGAGTGAGTGAGCGAGCGAGCGAGCGTGCGAGTGAGCGAGCGAATGAGTGAGTGAGCGAGTGAGTGAGCGAGCGAGTGAGCGTGCGAGTGAGTGAGTGAGCGAGTGAGTGAGCGAGCGAGCGAGCGTGCGAGTGAGCGAGCGAATGAGTGAGTGAGCGAGTGAGTGAGCGAGCGAGTGAGCGTGCGAGTGAGTGAGTGAGCGAGTGAGTGAGCGAGCGAGCGAGCGTGCGAGTGAGCGAGCGAATGAGTGAGTGAGCGAGTGAGTGAGCGAGCGAGCGAGCGTGCGAGTGAGCGAGCGAATGAGTGAGTGAGCGAGTGAGTGAGCGAGCGAGCGAGCATGCGAGTGAGCGAGCGAATGAGTGAGTGAGCGAGTGAGTGAGCGAGTGAGTGAGCGAGCGAGTGAGCTTGCGAGTGAGTGAGCGAGCGAGCGAATGAGTGAGTGAGCGAGCGAGCGAATGAGTGAGTGAGCGAGTGAGTGAGCGAGCGAGTGAGCGAGCGAGTGAGTGAGCGAGCGAGTGAGCGAACGAGTGAGTGAGCGAGCGAGCGAATGAGTGAGTGAGCGAGTGAGCGAGCGAGTGAGCGTGCGAGTGAGTGAGCGAGCGAGCGAATGAGTGAGTGAGCGAGTGAGTGAGTGAGCGTGCGAGTGAGCGAGCGAATGAGTGAGTGAGCGAGTGAGTGAGCGAGCGAGTGAGCGTGCGAGTGAGTGAGCGAGCGAGTGAGCGAGTGAGCGAGCGAGTGAGCGTGCGAGTGAGTGAGCGAGCGAAGTGAGCGAGCGAGTGAGTGAGGCGAGCGAGCGAATGAGTGAGTGAGCGAGTGAGTGAGCGAACGAGTGAGTGAGCGAGCGAGCGAATGAGTGAGTGAGCGAATGAGTGAGTGAGTGAGCGAGCGAATGAGTGAGTGAGCGAGCGAGTGAGCGAGCGAATGAATGAGTGAGTGAGCGTGCGAGTGAGTGAGCGAGCGAGGTGAGCGAGCGAGTGAGTGAGCGAGCGAATGAGTGAGTGAGCGAGCGAGTGAGCGAGCGAGTGAGCGTGCGAGTGAGTGAGTGAGCGAGTGAGTGAGCGAGCGAGTGAGTGAGCGAGCGAGTGAGCGAACGAGTGAGTGAGCGAGTGAGTGAGCGAGTGAGCGAGCGTGCGAGTGAGCGAGCGAATGAGTGAGTGAGCGAGTGAGTGAGCGAGCGAGCGAGCGTGCGAGTGAGCGAGCGAATGAGTGAGTGAGCGAGTGAGTGAGCGAGCGAGCGAGCGTGCGAGTGAGCGAGCGAATGAGTGAGTGAGCGAGTGAGTGAGCGAGTGAGTGAGCGAGCGAGTGAGCGTGCGAGTGAGTGAGCGAGCGAGCGAATGAGTGAGTGAGCGAGAGCGAGCGAATGAGTGAGTGAGCGAGTGAGTGAGCGAGCGAGTGAGCGAGCGAGTGAGTGAGCGAGCGAGTGAGCGAACGAGTGAGTGAGCGAGCGAGCGAATGAGTGAGTGAGCGAGTGAGTGAGCGAGCGAGTGAGCGTGCGAGTGAGTGAGCGAGCGAGCGAATGAGTGAGTGAGCGAGTGAGTGAGTGAGCGTGCGAGTGAGCGAGCGAATGAGTGAGTGAGCGAGTGAGTGAGCGAGCGAGTGAGCGTGCGAGTGAGTGAGCGAGCGAATGAGTGAGTGAGCGAGTGAGTGAGCGAACGAGTGAGTGAGCGAGCGAGCGAATGAGTGAGTGAGCGAATGAGTGAGTGAGTGAGCGAGCGAATGAGTGAGTGAGCGAGCGAGTGAGCGAGCGAATGAGTGAGTGAGTGAGTGAGCGTGCGAGTGAGTGAGCGAGCGAGTGAGCGAGCGAGTGAGTGAGCGAGCGAATGAGTGAGTGAGCGAGCGAGTGAGCGAGCGAGTGAGCGTGCGAGTGAGTGAGTGAGCGAGTGAGTGAGCGAGTGAGCGAATGAGTGAGTGAGCGAGTGAGCGAGCGAGTGAGCGTGCGAGTGAGTGAGCGAGCGAGCGAATGAGTGAGTGAGCGAGTGAGTGAGCGAGCGAGTGAGCGAGTGAGCGAGTGAGTGAGCGAATGAGTGAGTGAGTGAGTGAGCGAGCGAGTGAGCGTGCGAGTGAGTGAGCGAGCGAGCGAATGAGTGAGTGAGTGAGCGTGAGTGAGCGAGCGAGTGAGTGAGCGTGCGAGTGAGTGAGCGAGCGAGTGTGAGCGAGCGAGTGAGTGAGCGTGCGAGTGAGTGAGCGAGCGAGTGAGCGAGTGAGTGAGTGAGCGAGCGAATGAGTGAGTGAGCGAGCGAGTGAGCGAGCGAGTGAGCGTGCGAGTGAGTGAGGAGCGAGTGAGTGAGCGAGCGAGGAGTGAGTGAGCGAGCGAGTGAGTGAGCGAGTGAGTGAGTGAGCGAGTGAGTGAGCGAGCGAGTGAGTGAGTGAGCGAGCGAGTGAGCGAGCGAGTGAGTGAGCGAGAGTGAGTGAGTGAGCGAGCGAGTGAGCGAACGAGTGAGTGAGCGAGTGAGTGAGCGAGCGAGTGAGTGAGTGAGTGAGTGAGTGAGTGAGTGAGCGAGTGAGTGAGCGAGCGAGTGAGCGAACGAGTGAGTGAGTGAGTGAGTGAGTGAGCGAGTGAGTGAGTGAGCGAGTGAGTGAGTGAGTGAGTGAGTGAGCGAGTGAGCCAGCGAGTGAGTGAGCGAGCGAGTGAGTGAGTGAGTGAGTGAGTAAGCGAGTGAGTGAGTGAGCGAGCGAATGAGTGAGTGAGCGAGCGAGTGAGCGAGCGAGTGAGCGTGCGAGTGAGTGAGTGAGCGAGTGAGTGAGCGAGCGAGTGAGTGAGCGAGTGAGTGAGCGAGCGAGTGAGTGAGCGAGTGAGTGAGCGAGTGAGTGAGCGAGCGAGTGAGTGAGCGAGTGAGTGAGCGAGTGAGTGAGAGTGAGCGAGCGAGTGAGCGAACGAGTGAGTGTGCGAGTGAGTGAGCGAGCGAGCGAATGAGTGAGTGAGCGAGTGAGTGAGCGAGCGAGTGAGCGTGCGAGTGAGTGAGCGAGCGAGCGATGAGTGAGTGAGCGAGAGTGAGTGAGCGAGCGAGTGAGTGAGCGTGCGAGTGAGTGAGCGAGCGAGCGAATGAGTGAGCGAGCGAGTGAGTGAGCGAGCGAGTGAGTGAGTGAGTGAGTGAGTGAGCGAGTGAGTGAGCGAGCGAGTGAGTGAGCGGGTGGAGTGAGTGAGCGAGTGAGCGAGTGAGTGAGTGAGTGAGCGAGTGAGTGAGTGAGTGAGCGAGCGAGTGAGCGAGCGAGTGAGTGAGTGAGCGAGCGAGTGAGCGAGCGAGTGAGCGAGCGAGTGAGTGAGCGAGTGAGTGAGGTGAGTGAGCGAGAGTGAGTGAGTGAGCGAGCGAGTGAGTGAGTGAGTGAGTGCGAGTGAGTGAGTGAGCGAGCGAGTGAGTGAGTGAGTGACGTGAGCGAGTGAGTGAGTGAGCGAGCGAGTGAGCGAGCGAGTGAGTGAGTGAGTGAGCGAGCGAGTGAGTGAGTGCGAGCGATGAGCGAGCGAGTGAGTGAGCGAGCGATGAGTGAGTGAGTGAGAGTGAGCGAGCGAGCGAGTGAGCGAGCGAGTGAGTGAGCGAGTGAGTGAGCGAGTGAGTGAGTGAGCGAGCGAGCGAGTGAGCGAGCGAGTGAGTGAGCGAGCGAGCGAGTGAGCGAGCGAGTGAGTGAGTGAGCGAGTGAGTGAGCGAGCGAGTGAGCGAGCGAGTGAGTGAGCGAGCGAGTGAGTGAGCGAGCGAGTGAGCGTGAGCGAGCGATGTGAGCGAGCGAGTGAGTGAAGTGAGCGAGCGAGTGAGCGAGTGAGGAGTGAGTGAGTGAGTGAGTGAGTGAGCGAGTGAGTGAGCGAGCGAGTGAGTGAGCGAAGGAGTGAGTGAGCGAGCGAGAGTGAGTGAGTGAGAGCGAGCGAGTGAGTGAGTGAGCGAGCGAGCGAGTGAGTGAGCGAGCTGAGTGAGTGAGCGAGGAGAGTGAGCGAGCGATGTGAGCGAGCGAGTGAGTGAGCGAGTGAGTGAAGTGAGTGAGCGAGTGAGTGAGCGAGCGATGTGAGTGAGCGAGTGAGTGAGTGAGCGAGCGAGTGAGTGAGCGAGCGAGTGAGCGAGCGAGTGAGTGAGTGAGCGAGCGAGTGAGTGAGCGAGCGAGTGAGTGAGAGAGTGAGTGAGCGAGCGAGTGAGTGAGTGAGCGATGAGAGTGAGTGAGCGACGAGAGCGAGCCGTGAGCGAGCGAGCGAGCGAGTGAGCGATGCG
>NW_027620715.1:0-34870 GCF_964198595.1 Lampetra fluviatilis | reverse complement strand
CTCTGTGTGTGTGTCTCTCTGTGTGTGTCTCTCTCTGTGTCTCTCACCACGTGTCTCTCTCTGTGTGTGTCTCTCTGTGTGTCTCTCTGTGTGTCTCTGTGTGTGTGTCTCTCTGTGTGTCTCTCTCTGTGTCTCTCTCTCTTTGTGTGTCTCTCTGTGTGTCTTTCTGTGTGTTTCTCCCCGTGTCTCTCTCCCCGTGTCTCTCCCCGTGTCTCTCTCCCCGTGTCTCTCCCCGTGTCTCTCTCCCCGTGTCTCTCCCCGTGTCTCTCTCTGACCCCGTGTCTCTCCCCCCGTGTCTCTCTCTCACCCCGTCTCTCCCCCCGTGTCTCTCCCTTCCCCGTGTCTCTCCCCGTGTCTCCCCCCGTGTCTCTCTGACCCCGTGTCTCTCCCTGTGTCTTTCTGTGTGTTTCTGTGTCTCTCTGTGTGTTTCCGTGTGTCTCTCTCCCCGTGTCTCTCTCCCTGTGTCTCTCCCCATGTCTCTCTCCCCGTGTCTCTCCCCGTGTCTCTCTCTGACCCCGTGTCTCTCCCCCCGTGTCTCTCTCTCACCCCGTCTCTCCCCCCGTGTCTCTCCCTTCCCCGTGTCTCTCCCCCCGTGTCTCTCCCTTCCCCGTGTCTCTCCCCGTCTCTCCCCCCGTGTCTCTCCCTTCCCCGTGTCTCTCCCCGTGTCTCCCCCCGTGTCTCTCTGATCCCATGTCTCTCCCTGTGTCTTTCTGTGTGTTTCTGTGTCTCTCTGTGTGTTTCTGTGTGTCTCTCTCCCCGTGTCTCTCTCCCCGTGTCTCTCTCCCCGTGTCTCTCTCCCGTGTCTCTCTCCCCGTGTCTCTCTCCCCGTGTCTCTCTCCCCGTGTCTCTCTCCCCGTGTCTCTCTCCCCGTGTCTCTCTCCCCGTGTCTCTCTCCCCGTGTCTCTCTCCCCGTGTCTCTCCCCGTGTCTCTCTCCCCGTGTCTCTCCCCGTGTCTCTCTCCCCGTGTCTCTCCCCGTGTCTCTCTCTGACCCCGTGTCTCTCCCCCCGTGTCTTTCTCTCACCCCGTCTCTCCCCCCGTGTCTCTCCCTTCCCCGTGTCTCTCCCCGTGTCTCCCCCCGTGTCTCTCTGACCCCGTGTCTCTCCCTGTGTCTTTCTGTGTGTTTCTGTGTCTCTCTGTGTGTTTCCGTGTGTCTCTCTCCCCGTGTCTCTCTCCCTGTGTCTCTCTCCCTGTGTCTCTCCCCATGTCTCTCTCCCCGTGTCTCTCCCCGTGTCTCTCTCTGACCCCGTGTCTCTCCCCCCGTGTCTCTCTCTCACCCCGTCTCTCCCCCCGTGTCTCTCCCTTCCCCGTGTCTCTCCCCCCGTGTCTCTCCCTTCCCCGTGTCTCTCCCCGTCTCTCCCCCCGTGTCTCTCCCTTCCCCGTGTCTCTCCCCGTGTCTCCCCCCGTGTCTCTCTGATCCCATGTCTCTCCCTGTGTCTTTCTGTGTGTTTCTGTGTCTCTCTGTGTGTTTCTGTGTGTCTCTCTCCCCGTGTCTCTCTCCCCGTGTCTCTCTCCCCGTGTCTCTCTCCCCGTGTCTCTCTCCCCGTGTCTCTCTCCCCGTGTCTCTCTCCCCGTGTCTCTCTCCCCGTGTCTCTCTCCCCGTGTCTCTCTCCCCGTGTCTCTCTCCCCGTGTCTCTCTCCCCGTGTCTCTCTCCCCGTGTCTCTCTCCCCGTGTCTCTCTCCCCGTGTCTCTCTCCCCGTGTCTCTCTCCCCGTGTCTCTCCCCGTGTCTCTCTCCCCGTGTCTCTCTCCCCGTGTCTCTCCCCGTGTCTCTCTCTGACCCCGTGTCTCTCCCCCCGTGTCTTTCTCTCACCCCGTCTCTCCCCCCGTGTCTCTCCCTTCCCCGTGTCTCTCCCCGTGTCTCCCCCCGTGTCTCTCTGACCCCGTGTCTCTCCCTGTGTCTTTCCGTGTGTTTCTGTGTCTCTCTGTGTGTTTCCGTGTGTCTCTCTCCCCGTGTCTCTCTCCCTGTGTCTCTCCCCATGTCTCTCTCCCCGTGTCTCTCCCCGTGTCTCTCTCTGACCCCGTGTCTCTCCCCCCGTGTCTCTCTCTCACCCCGTCTCTCCCCCCGTGTCTCTCCCTTCCCCGTGTCTCTCCCCCCGTGTCTCTCCCTTCCCCGTGTCTCTCCCCCCGTGTCTCTCTCCCCGTGTCTCTCTCCCCGTGTCTCTCTCCCCGTGTCTCTCTCCCCGTGTCTCTCTCCCCGTGTCTCTCTCCCCGTGTCTCTCTCCCCGTGTCTCTCTCCCCGTGTCTCTCTCCCCGTGTCTCTCTCCCCGTGTCTCTCTCCCCGTGTCTCTCTCCCCGTGTCTCTCCCTGACCCCGTGTCTCTCTCCCCCCGTGTCTCTCCCCCCGTGTCTCTCTCTCACCCCGTCTCTCCCCCCGTGTCTCTCCCTTCCCCGTGTCTCTCCCCGTGTCTCCCCCCGTGTCTCTCTGACCCCGTGTCTCTCCCTGTGTCTTTCTGTGTGTTTCTGTGTCTCTCTGTGTGTTTCTGTGTGTCTCTCTCCCCGTGTCTCTCTCCCCGTGTCTCTCTCCCCGTGTCTCTCTGCCCGTGTCTCTCTGCCCGTGTCTCTCACCGTTTCTCTCTGTGTCTCTCTCTGTGTCTCTCTGTGTGTCTCTCTGTGTGTCTCTCTCCCCGTGTCTCTCTCCCGCAGACAGCCCCACCATGCGTCTCGTCATCCTAGACAACTACGATGCCGCGAGTGAGTGTCTCTCTGTGTCTCTCCCCGTGTCTCTCTGCCCGTGTCTCTGCCCGTGTCTCTGCCCGTGTCTCTGCCCGTGTCTCTGCCCGTGTCTCTCACCGTGTCTCTCTCCGTGTCTCTCTCCCGCAGACAGCCCCACCATGCGTCTCGTCATCCTAGACAACTACGATGCCGCGAGTGTGTGTCTCTCTCTCTAAGTGTCTCTCTCTGTGTCTCTCTCCGTGTCTCTCTGCCCGTGTCTCTCACCGTGTCTCTCTGTGTCTCTCCCCGTGTCTCTCTGCCCGTGTCTCTCTCCGTGTCTCTCTCCCGCAGACAGCCCCACCATGCGTCTCGTCATCCTAGACAACTACGATGCCGCGAGTGAGTGTCTCTCTGTGTGTCTCTCTCTCTCTGTGTCTCTCTCTGTGTCTCTCCCCGTGTCTCTCTGCCCGTATCTCTCACCGTGTCTCTCTGTGTCTCTCCCCGTGTCTCTCTGCCCGTGTCTCTCTGCCCGTGTCTCTCTCCCGCAGACAGCCCCACCATGCGTCTCGTCATCCTAGACAACTACGATGCCGCGAGTGAGTGTCTCTCTCTCTGTGTCTCTCCCCGTGTCTCTCTGCCCGTGTCTCTCACCGTGTCTCTCTGTGTCTCTCCCCGTGTCTCTCTGCCCGTGTCTCTCTCCCGCAGACAGCCCCACCATGCGTCTCGTCATCCTAGACAACTACGATGCCGCGAGTGAGTGGGCTGCCAAGTATATCCGTAACCGCATCCTGCAGTTCCAGCCGGGACCCGGGCGACATTTCACCCTGGGTCTACCTACAGGTGAGACGCACACGGCCGTGGGTGCACGTTCCCCGGCCGCCTTTGTCTCTCTCCCAGTGGCACACACAGTGACACACACACAGTGACACACACACATAGTGACACACACATAGTGACACACACACACAGTGACACACACATAGTGACACACACACACAGTGACACACACATAGTGACACACACACAGTGACACACACACATAGTGACACACACACACAGTGACACACACATAGTGACACACACACACAGTGACACACACACACAGTGACACACAGTGACACACACACAGTGATACACACACAGTGACACACACACACGGTGACACACACAGTGACACACACACACAGTGACACACACACACAGTGACACACACACGGTGACACACACACAGTGACACACACACACGGTGACACACACACACAGTGACATACACACACAGTGACACACACACAGTGACACACACACACAGTGACACACACACAGTGACACACACACACACAGTGACACACACACAGTGACACACACACACACAGTGACACACACACAGTGACACACACACAGTGACACACACACAGTGACACACACACACACAGTGACACACACACACACAGTGACACACACACACAGTGACACACACACACAGTGACACACACACAGTGACACATACACAGTGACACACACGGTGACACACACGGTGACACACACACACGGTGACACACACACACGGTGACACACACACAGTGACACACAGTGACACACACAGTGACACAGACACGTGACACACACAGTGACACACACACAGTGACACACACACACGGTGACACAGACACGGTGACACACGCACACAGTGACACACACACACGGTGACACACACACGGTGACACACACACAGTGACACACACACAGTGACACACACACACAGTGACATACACACACAGTGACACACACACAGTGACACACACACACAGTGACACACACACGGTGACACACACACACGGTGACACACACACACAGTGACACACACACGGTGACACACACACGGTGACCCACACACACAGTGACACACACGGTGACACACACACAGTGACACACACACACGGTGACACACACACACGGTGACACACACACACAGTGACACACACACACAGTGACACACACACGGTGACACACACACGGTGACACACACACGGTGACACACACACGGTGACACACACACAGTGACACATACACACAGTGACACACACACACACGGTGACACACACACACAGTGACACACACACACAGTGACACACACACACAGTGACACACACACAGTGACACACACACACACGGTGACACACACAAACACACCCGCTCAACCACTACTCACCACAACTCCTCACCACCACCCCTCACCACCACTACTCACCACCCTCACCACCCTCACCACCCCTCACCACCCTCACCACTCTGTGTACTGCAGGCAGCACTCCTCACCACTCCTCACCACCACTCACCACAACTCCTCACCACCACCCCTCACCACCCCTCACCACTACTCACCACCACTGCTCACCACTGCTCACCACCCTCACCACTCTCACCACCCTCACCACCACCCTCACCACCCTCACCACCACTGCTCACCCCCACTGCTCACCACCCTCACCACCACTGCTCACCCCCACTGCTCACCACTGCTCACCACCCTCACCACTCTCACCACTCTCACCACCCTCACCGCCACTGCTCACCACCCTCACCACCCTCACCACCACTGCTCACCCCCACTGCTCACCACTGCTCACCACCCTCACCACTCTCACCACCCTCACCACCACTGCTGACCACCCTCACCACTCTGTGTGTACTGCAGGCAGCACTCCTCACCCTCACCACCACTGCTCACCACCCCTCACCACCCTCACCACTCTGTGTGTACTGCAGGCAGCACTCCTCACCACCCTCACCACCACTGCTCACCACCCCTCACCACCCTCACCACTCTGTGTGTACTGCAGGCAGCACTCCTCACCCTCACCACCACTGCTCACCACCCCTCACCACCCTCACCACTCTGTGTGTGCTGCAGGCAGCACTCCTCACCCTCACCACCACTGCTCACCACCCCTCACCACCCTCACCACTCTGTGTGTACTGCAGGCAGCACTCCTCACCACCCTCACCACCACTGCTCACCACCCCTCACCACCCTCACCACTCTGTGTGTACTGCAGACAGCACTCCTCACCCTCACCACCACTGCTCACCACCCCTCACCACCCTCACCACTCTGTGTGTGCTGCAGGCAGCACTCCTCACCCTCACCACCACTGCTCACCACCCCTCACCACCCTCACCACTCTGTGTGTACTGCAGGCAGCACTCCTCACCCTCACCACCACTGCTCACCACCCCTCACCACCCTCACCACTCTGTGTGTACTGCAGGCAGCACTCCTCACCCTCACCACCACTGCTCACCACCCCTCACCACCCTCACCACTCTGTGTGTGCTGCAGGCAGCACTCCTCACCCTCACCACCACTGCTCACCACCCCTCACCACCCTCACCACTCTGTGTGTACTGCAGGCAGCACTCCTCACCCTCACCACCCCTCACCACCCCTCACCACCCTCACCACTCTGTGTGTGCTGCAGGCAGCACTCCTCACCCTCACCACCACTGCTCACCACCCCTCACCACCCTCACCACTCTGTGTGTACTGCAGGCAGCACTCCTCACCCTCACCACCACTGCTCACCACCCCTCACCACCCTCACCACTCTGTGTGTGCTGCAGGCAGCACTCCTCACCCTCACCACCACTGCTCACCACCCCTCACCACCCTCACCACTCTGTGTGTACTGCAGGCAGCACTCCTCACCCTCACCACCCCTCACCACCCCTCACCACCCTCACCACTCTGTGTGTGCTGCAGGCAGCACTCCTCACCCTCACCACCACTGCTCACCACCCCTCACCACCCTCACCACTGTGTGTGTTGCAGGCAGCACTCCTCACCACCCTCACCACCCTCACCACCACCCACCACTCTCACCACCCTCACCACTCCTCACCACTCCTCACCACCCTCACCACCCTCACCACTCTGTGTGTACTGCAGGCAGCACTCCTCACCCTCACCACCACTCCTCACCACCCCTCACCACTCCTCACCACCACTGCTCACCACCCCTCACCACCCTCACCACTCTGTGTGTACTGCAGGCAGCACTCCTCACCCTCACCACCACTGCTCACCACCCCTCACCACCCTCACCACTCTGTGTGTGCTGCAGGCAGCACTCCTCACCCTCACCACCACTGCTCACCACCCCTCACCACCCTCACCACTCTGTGTGTGCTGCAGGCAGCACTCCTCACCCTCACCACCACTGCTCACCACCCCTCACCACCCTCACCACTCTGTGTGTGCTGCAGGCAGCACTCCTCACCCTCACCACCACTGCTCACCACCCCTCACCACCCTCACCACCACTGCTCACCACCCCTCACCACCCTCACCACTCTGTGTGTGCTGCAGGCAGCACTCCTCACCCTCACCACCACTGCTCACCACCCCTCACCACCCTCACCACTCTGTGTGTGCTGCAGGCAGCACTCCTCACCCTCACCACCACTGCTCACCACCCCTCACCACCCTCACCACCACTGCTCACCACCCCTCACCACCCTCACCACTCTGTGTGTACTGCAGGCAGCACTCCTCACCCTCACCACCACTCCTCACCACCCCTCACCACTCCTCACCACCACTGCTCACCACCCTCACCACCCCTCACCACTCTGTGTGTACTGCAGGCAGCACTCCTCTGGGCTGCTACCGGCAGCTGATTAAGTTTGTTAAGTCGGGAGACCTCTCGTTCAAGCACGTCACCACCTTCAATATGGACGAGTATGTGGGTGAGTGTCCACCTTCACCACCTCCACCGCCTCCACCACCACCTCCACCACCACCACCACCACCTCCACCACCACCACCACCACCTCCACCACGTGGGTGAGTGTCAAGGCGGGAGACCTCTCGTTCAAGCACGTCACCACGTTCAACATGGACGAGTATGTGGGTGAGTGTCCACCTCCACCACCTCCACCACCACCTCCACAACCACCTCCACCACGTGGGTGAGTGTTCACCTCCACCACCTCCACCACCTCCACCACTACCACCACCACCTCCACCACCACCACTACCTCCACCACCACTACCACCACCACCACTACCACCACCTCCACCACCACCTCCACCACCACCTCCACCACCACCACTACAACCACAAACACAACCACCACCTCCACCACCACCACCACCACTACAACCACAAACACAACCACCACCTCCACCACAACCTCCACCACCTCCACAACCACCACGTCCACTACCACCTCCACCACCACCACCACCACCACCACCTCCACCACCACCTCCACCACCACCTCCACCACCACCACCTCCACCACCACCTCCACCACCACCACCTCCACCACCACCACCTCCACCACCACCTCCACCACGTGGGTGAGTGTCCACCTCCACTTCCACCACGTGGGTGAGTGTCCACCACCACCTCCACAACCACCACCACCACCTCCACTACCACCTCCACCACCACCTCCACCACCACCACCTCCAACCACCACCACCACCTCCACCACCACCTCCAACCACCACCACCACCACCTCCACCACCACCACCACAACCACCACCACCACTCACTCACCCACTCACTCATTCATTCACTCACTCGCCCCTTTTACTCACACACTCACTATGTCCCTCCCCACCCACTCGCTCGCTCACCCACCCACTCACTCACCCACTCACTCACCCACCCACTCACTCACTTACTCACCCACCCACTCACCCACCCACCAACCCCCTCACTATCTCCCTCCCCACCCACCCACTCATCCACCCACCCACCCACTCACTCACCCACTCAACAACCAACCCCTCCACTGTCCCTCCCCACTCACCCACTCACTCACCCACCCACCCACCCACTCACCCACTCACCCACTCACCCACCCACCCACCCACCCACTCACCCACCCACCCACCCACTCACCCACTCACTCACCCACCCACCCACTCACCCACCCACCCACCCACCCACCTACTCACCCACCCACCCACTCACTCACCCACCCACTCACTCACCCACTCACCCACTCACTCACCCACTCACCCACCCACCCACTCAATCACTCACCCACTCACCCACCCACCCACTCACTCTCTCCCCTCCCCACCCACCCACCCACCTACTCACTCACCCACCCACCCACCCACCCACCCACTCACCCACCCACTCACCCACTCACCCACCCACTCACCCACCCACCCACTCGCCCAACCACCCACCCACTCAATCACCCACCCACTCACCCACCCACCCACTCACCCACCCACTCACCCACCCACTCACCCACCCATCCATCCACCCACCCACCCACCCACCCACCCACTCACCCACCCACCCACCCACTCACCCACCCACTCACCCACCCACTCACCCACCCACCCACCCACCAACCCACTCACCCACCCACCCACCCACCAACCCCCCCACTATCTCCCTCCCCACCCACTCACTCACTCACCCACCCACTCACCCACCCACCCACTCACCCACCCACTCACCCATTCACTCACCCACCCACTCACTCGCCCACCCACTCACTCACCCACCCACTCACCCACCCACCCACCCACCCACTCAACCACTCACCCACCCACTCACCCACCCACCCACCCACCAACCCACTCACCCACCCACTCACCCACCCACCAACCCCACCACTATCTCCCTCCCCACCCACCCACTCACTCACCCACCCACTCACCCACCCACCCACCCACTCACCCACCTACCCACTCACTCACCCACTCACTCACCCACCCACTCACCCACCCACCCACCCACTCACCCACCCACCCACCCACTCACTCACCCACCCACCCACCCACCCACTCACCCACCCACCCACCCCCCCATTATCTCCCTCCCCACCGTAGGCCTACCACGTGAACACCCCGAGAGTTACCACTCGTTCATGTGGACCCACTTCTTCAAGGAGGTGGACATCGACCCGGCCAACGTGCACATCCTGGACGGCAACGCAGTCGACCTCGAGAAGGAGTGTGCGAGATTCGAGCGCGAGATCTCGCTCGCTGGAGGCATAGAACTCTTTGTGGGAGGTGAGTGGGTGGGTGGGTGAGTGGGTGGGTGGGTGGGTGGGTGAGTGGGTGGGTGAGTGGGTGAGTGGGTGGGTGGGTGAGTGGGTGGGTGGGTGAGTGGGTGGGTGGGTGGGTGAGTGGGTGGGTGAGTGGGTGGGTGGGTGAGTGGGTGAGTGGGTGGGTGGGTGGGTGAGTGGGTGGGTGAGTGGGTGGGTGGGTGGGTGGGTGGGTGAGTGGGTGGGTGGGTGGGTGAGTGAGTGGGTGAGTGAGTGGGTGGGTGGGTGGGTGGGTGAGTGGGTGAGTGGGTGGGTGGGTGAGTGAGTGGGTGGGTGGGTGGGTGGGTGGGTGGGTGAGTGAGTGAGTGGGTGGGTGAGTGGGTGGGTGAGTGGGTGGGTGGGTGGGTGGGTGAGTGGGTGGGTGGGTGGGTGGGTGAGTGGGTGAGTGGGTGGGTGGGTGAGTGAGTGGGTGGGTGGGTGGGTGGGTGGGTGAGTGAGTGGGTGGGTGAGTGGGTGGGTGAGTGGGTGAGTGAGTGAGTGGGTGGGTGGGTGAGTGAGTGGGTGGGTGAGTGAGTGGGTGGGTGAGTGAGTGGGTGGGTGGGTGGGTGAGTGGGTGGGTGAGTGGGTGAGTGGGTGGGTGAGTGGGTGAGTGGGTGGGTGAGTGGGTGAGTGGGTGAGTGGTTGGGTGAGTGGGTGGGTGAGTGGGTGAGTGAGTGGGTGAGCGGGTGGGTGGGTGAGTGGGTGGGTGAGTGAGTGGGTGAGTGGGTGAGTGGGTGGGTGGGTGGGTGAGTGAGTGGGTGAGTGGGTGAGTGGGTGGGTGGGTGAGTGGGTGGGTGGGTGGGTGAGTGGGTGGGTGGGTGAGTGGGTGGGTGGGTGGGTGAGTGGGTGGGTGAGTGGTTGGGTGGGTGGGTGGGTGGGTGGGTGAGTGGGTGAGTGGGTGGGTGGGGTGGGTGAGTGAGTGAGTGAGTGGGTGGGTGGGTGGGTGAGTGGGTGGGTGGGTGGGTGGGTGGGTGAGTGGGTGGGTGAGTGGGTGAGTGAGTGAGTGAGTGGGTGGGTGGGTGAGTGAGTGAGTGGGTGGGTGGGTGAGTGAGTGGGTGGGTGGGTGGGTGAGTGGGTGGGTGGGTGAGTGGGTGGGTGAGTGGGTGAGTGGGTGGGTGAGTGGGTGAGTGAGTGGGTGAGCGGGTGGGTGGGTGAGTGGGTGGGCGAGTGAGTGGGTGAGTGGGTGAGTGGGTGGGTGGGTGGGTGGGTGAGTGAGTGGGTGGGTGGGTGGGTGAGTGGGTGGGTGGGTGAGTGGGTGGGTGGGTGAGTGGGTGGGTGGGTGAGTGGGTGGGTGGGTGGGTGAGTGGGTGGGTGAGTGGTTGGGTGGGTGGGTGAGTGGGTGGGTGAGTGGGTGAGTGGGTGAGTGGGTGGGTGGGGTGGGTGAGTGAGTGAGTGAGTGAGTGGGTTGGTGAGTGGGTGGGTGAGTGGGTGGGTGGGTGAGTGGGTGGGTGGGTGGGTGAGTGGGTGGGTGGGTGAGTGGGTGGGTGGGTGGGTGAGTGGGTGGGTGGGTGAGTGGGTGGGTGGGTGGGTGGGTGAGTGGGTGGGTGGGTGAGTGGGTGGGTGGGTGGGTGGGTGGGTGAGTGGGTGGGTGGGTGGGTGGGTGGGTGAGTGAGTGGGTGGGTGAGTGAGTGGGTGGGTGAGTGAGTGGGTGGGTGAGTGGGTGAGTGGGTGGGTGAGTGGGTGAGTGGGTGGGTGGGGTGGGTGAGTGAGTGAGTGAGTGGGTTGGTGAGTGGGTGGGTGAGTGGGTGGGTGAGTGGGTGAGTGGGTGGGTGGGTGAGTGGGTGGGTGGGTGGGTGAGTGGGTGGGTGGGTGGGTGAGTGGGTGGGTGGGTGGGTGAGTGGGTGGGTGAGTGGGTGAGTGGGTGGGTGAGTGGGTGAGTGGGTGGGTGGGTGAGTGAGTGGGTGGGTGGGTGAGTGGGTGGGTGAGTGGGTGAGTGAGTGGGTGGGTGAGTGGGCGGGTGGGTGGGTGAGCGGGTGGGTGGGTGAGCGGGTGGGTGGGTGGGTGTGTGAGTGGGTGGGTGAGTGAGTGGGTGGGTGGGGGGGTTGGTGAGTGAGTGGGTGGGTGAGTGGGTGGGTGGGTGGGTGAGTGGGTGAGTGAGTGGGTGGGTGAGTGAGTGGGTGGGTGGGTGGGTGAGTGGGTGAGTGAGTGAGTGAGTGGGTGAGTGGGTGAGTGGGTGGGTGGGTGAGTGAGTGAGTGGGTGGGTGGGTGGGTGAGTGAGTGAGTGGGTGGATGGGTGAGTGGGTGAGTGGGTGGGTGGGTGGGTGAGTGGGTGGGTGGGTGGGTGGGTGGGTGAGTGGGTGGGTGGGTGGGTGGGTGGGTGGGTGGGTGAGTGAGTGGGTGGGTGAGTGAGTGGGTGGGTGAGTGAGTGGGTGGGTGAGTGAGTGGGTGCGTGTGTGTGTGTGTGTCTGTGTATGTCTGTGTGTGTCTGTGTGTGTGTTACTGTGTGTGTCACTGTGTGTGTGTGTCACTCTGTCTGTGTCACTCTGTCTGTGTCACTGTGTGTGTGTCACTGTGTGTGTCTGTTTGTGTCACTGTGTGTGTCACAGGCATCGGTCCTGATGGCCACATCGCCTTCAACGAGCCGGGCTCTAGTTTGGTGTCTGTGTGTGTCTGTGTGTCTGTCACTGTGTGTGTGTGTCTGTGTGTCTGTGTGTGTGTGTCACTGTGTGTCACTGTGTGTGTCTGTGTGTCTGTGTGTATCACTGTGTGTCTCTGTGTGTGTCTGTGTCTGTCTCTCTGTGTGTGTGTCACTGTGTGTGTCTGTGTGTGTGTCTGTCTGTGTGTGTCACAGGCATCGGCCCTGATGGCCACATCGCCTTCAACGAGCCAGGCTCTAGTTTGGTGTCTGTGTCTGTGTGTGTGTGTCACTGTGTGTGTGTCACTGTGTGCCTGTGTGTGTCACTGTGTCACTGTGTCTGTGTCACTGTGTGTCTGTCACTGTGTGTCTATGCGTGTCACTGTGTCTGTGTGTCACAGGCATCGGCCCCGATGGCCATATCGCCTTCAACGAGCCGGGCTCCAGCCTGGTGTCTGTGTGTGTGTGTGTCTGTGTGTGTCACTGTGTGTGTCTGTGTGTCTGTGTGTGTGTGTGTCACTGTGTGTGTCACTGTGTGTGTCACTGTGTGTGTCACTGTGTGTGTCACTGTGTGTCTGTGTGTGTGTCACTGTGTGTCACTGTGTGTCTGTGTGTGTGTCTGTGTGTGTGTCTGTGTGTGTGTCTGTGTGTGTGTGTCACTGTGTGTGTCACTGTGTATGTGTGTGTGTGTCTGTGTGTGTGTGTGTCTGTGTGTGTGTGTGTGTCTGTGTGTGTGTGTCACTGTGTGTGTCACTGTGTGTGTCACTGTGTGTGTCACTGTGTGTGTGTGTGTGTGTCTGTGTGTGTGTGTCACTGTGTGTGTCACTGTGTGTGTGTCTGTGTGTGTGTGTCACTGTGTGTCACTGTGTGTGTGTGTATCTGTGTGTGTGTGTGTCACTGTGTGTGTGTGTGTCTGTGTGTGTGTGTGTCACTGTGTGTGTCTGTGTGTGTGTGTGTCTGTGTGTGTGTCTGTGTGTGTGTCTCTGTGTGTGTGTGTCACTGTGTGTGTCTCTGTGTGTGTCTGTGTGTCACTGTGTGTGTGTCTGTGTGTGTCTGTGTGTGTGTCACTGTGTCTGTGTGTGTGTGTCTGTGTGTGTGTGTGTCACTGTGTGTGTGTGTGTCACTGTGTGTGTGTGTGTGTGTGTCTGTGTGTGTGTCTGTGTGTGTGTCTCTGTGTGTGTGTGTCACTGTGTGTGTCTCTGTGTGTGTCTGTGTGTCACTGTGTGTGTGTCTGTGTGTGTCTGTGTGTGTGTCACTGTGTCTGTGTGTGTGTGTCTGTGTGTGTGTGTGTCACTGTGTGTGTGTGTGTGTGTCTGTGTGTGTGTCTGTGTGTGTGTCTCTGTGTGTGTGTGTCACTGTGTGTGTCTCTGTGTGTGTCTGTGTGTCACTGTGTGTGTGTCTGTGTGTGTTTGTGTGTGTGTCACTGTGTCTGTGTGTGTGTGTCACTGTGTGTGTGTGTCACTGTGTGTGTGTCTGTGTGTGTGTCTGTGTGTGTGTCTCTGTGTGTGTGTGTGTCTGTGTGTGTGTGTCTCTGTGTGTGTCACTGTGTGTGTGTCTGTGTGTGTGTCACTGTGTCTGTGTGTGTGTGTCACTGTGTATATCTATCTGTGTGTGTGTGTGTCACTGTGTGTGTGTCACTGTGTGTGTGTCACTGTGTGTGTGTCTGTGTGTGTGTCACTGTGTCTGTGTGTGTGTGTCACTGTGTATATCTATCTGTGTGTGTGTGTGTCACTGTGTGTTTATATCTATCTGTGTGTGTGTGTGTCACTGTGTATATCTATCTGTGTGTGTGTGTGTGTGTCACTGTGTATATCTATCTGTGTGTGTGTGTGTCACTGTGTGTGTATATCTATCTGTGTGTGTGTGTGTCACTGTGTATATCTATCTGTGTGTGTGTGTGTGTGTCACTGTGTATATCTATCTGTGTGTGTGTGTGTCACTGTGTGTGTATATCTATCTGTGTGTGTGTGTGTCACTGTGTATATCTATCTGTGTGTGTGTGTGTCACTGTGTGTGTATATCTATCTGTGTGTGTGTGTGTCACTGTGTATATCTATCTGTGTGTGTGTGTGTCACTGTGTGTGTATATCTATCTGTGTGTGTGTGTGTCACTGTGTATATCTATCTGTGTGTGTGTGTGTCACTGTGTGTGTATATCTATCTGTGTGTGTGTGTGTGTGTCACTGTGTATATCTATCTGTGTGTGTGTGTGTCACTGTGTGTGTATATCTATCTGTGTGTGTGTGTGTCACTGTGTATATCTATCTGTGTGTGTGTGTGTCACTGTGTGTGTATATCTATCTGTGTGTGTCACTGTGTGTGTCACTGTGTATATCTATCTGTGTGTGTGTGTGTCACTGTGTGTGTATATCTATCTGTGTGTGTGTGTGTGTGTCACTGTGTATATCTATCTGTGTGTGTGTGTGTGTGTCACTGTGTATATCTATCTGTGTGTGTGTCACAGGCATTGGCCCTGATGGCCACATCGCCTTCAACGAGCCTGGCTCTAGTTTGGTGTCTGTGTGGGTCACTGTGTGTGTCACTGTGTGTCTGTGTGTGTGTCACTGTGTGTGTGTCACTGTGTCTCTGTGTCACTGTCTGTGTGTGTGTCTGTGTGTGTGTCACTGTGTCTGTGTATATCTATCTGTGTGTCTGTGTGTGTCACTGTGTGTGTCACTGTGTGTGTCACTGTGTGTGTCACTGTGTGTGTCACTGTGTGTGTCACTGTGTGTGTGTCACTGTGTGTGTCACTGTGTGTGTCACTGTGTGTGTGTGTGTGTGTCACTGTGTGTGTCACTGTGTGTCTGTGTGTGTGTCACTGTGTGTGTGTCACTGTGTCTCTGTGTCACTGTCTGTGTGTGTGTCACTGTGTCTGTGTATATCTATCTGTGTGTCTGTGTGTGTCACTGTGTGTGTCACTGTGTGTGTCACTGTGTGTGTCACTGTGTGTGTCACTGTGTGTGTCACTGTGTGTGTGTGTGTGTGTGTCACTGTGTGTGTCACTGTGTGTCTGTGTGTGTGTCACTGTGTGTGTGTCACTGTGTCTCTGTGTCACTGTCTGTGTGTGTGTCTGTGTGTGTGTCACTGTGTCTGTGTCTGTGTGTGTCACTGTGTGTGTGTCACTGTGTGTGTGTCACTGTGTGTGTCACTGTGTGTGTGTCACTGTGTGTGTGTATATCTATCTGTATGTCACTGTGTGTGTCACAGGCATCGGCCCTGATGGCCACATCGCCTTCAACGAGCCGGGCTCTAGCCTGGTGTCTCTGTGTGTGTCACTGTGTGTGTGTCACTGTGTCTGTCACTGCGTCTGTGTGTGTGTGTCACTGTGTCTGTGTGTGTGTCACTGTGTGTGTGTCACTGTGTCTGTCACTGTGTCTGTGTGTGTGTGTCACTGTGTCTGTGTGTGTGTGTGTCACTGTGTGTGTGTCACTGTGTGTGTGTCACTGTGTGTGTCACTGTGTCTGTGTGTGTGTGTCACTGTGTCTGTGTGTGTGTGTGTCACTGTGTGTGTGTCACTGTGTGTGTGTCACTGTCTGTGTGTGTGTCACTGTGTGTGTGTCACTGTGTGTGTGTCACTGTGTGTGTGTGTGTGTCACTGTGTGTGTGTCACTGTGTGTGTGTCACTGTGTGTGTGTCACTGTGTCTGTGTGTGTGTGTCACTGTGTCTGTGTGTGTGTGTGTGTCACTGTGTGTGTGTCACTGTGTCTGTGTGTGTGTCACTGTGTGTGTCACTGTGTGTGTGTCACTGTGTGTGTGTCACTGTGTGTGTGTCACTGTGTCTGTGTGTGTGTGTCACTGTGTCTGTATGTGTGTGTCTGTGTGTGTGTCTCAGGCATCGGCCTTGATGGCCACATCGCCTTCAACGAGCCGGGCTCTAGTTTGGTGTCTCTGTGTGTGTCTGTGTGTCTGTGTGTGTGTCACTGTGTGTGTCACTGTGTCTGTCACTGTGTTTGTGTGTGTGTGTCACTGTGTCTGTGTGTGTGTGTCACTGTGTGTGTGTCACTGTGTCTGTGTGTGTGTGTCACTGTGTCTGTGTGTGTGTGTCACTGTGTGTGTGTCACTGTGTCTGTCACTGTGTCTGTGTGTGTGTGTGTCACTGTGTCTGTGTCTGTGTGTGTCACTGTGTGTGTGTCACTGTGTGTGTGTCACTGTGTGTGTCACTGTGTGTGTGTCACTGTGTGTGTGTATATCTATCTGTATGTCACTGTGTGTGTCACAGGCATCGGCCCTGATGGCCACATCGCCTTCAACGAGCCGGGCTCTAGCCTGGTGTCTCTGTGTGTGTCACTGTGTGTGTGTCACTGTGTCTGTCACTGCGTCTGTGTGTGTGTGTCACTGTGTCTGTGTGTGTGTGTCACTGTGTGTGTGTCACTGTGTCTGTCACTGTGTCTGTGTGTGTGTGTCACTGTGTCTGTGTGTGTGTGTGTCACTGTGTGTGTGTCACTGTGTGTGTGTCACTGTGTGTGTCACTGTGTCTGTGTGTGTGTGTCACTGTGTCTGTGTGTGTGTGTGTCACTGTGTGTGTGTCACTGTGTGTGTGTCACTGTCTGTGTGTGTGTGTCACTGTGTCTGTGTGTGTGTGTGTCACTGTGTGTGTGTCACTGTGTGTGTGTCACTGTGTGTGTCACTGTGTCTGTGTGTGTGTGTGTGTCACTGTGTCTGTGTGTGTGTGTCACTGTGTGTGTCACTGTGTGTGTGTCACTGTGTGTGTGTCACTGTGTCTGTGTGTGTGTGTCACTGTGTGTGTGTCACTGTGTGTGTGTCACTGTGTGTGTCACTGTGTCTGTGTGTGTGTGTCTGTGTGTGTGTGTGTCACTGTGTGTGTCACTGTGTGTGTGTCACTGTGTGTGTGTCACTGTGTCTGTGTGTGTGTGTGTCACTGTGTCTGTGTGTGTGTGTGTCACTGTGTGTGTGTCACTGTGTGTGTGTCACTGTGTGTGTCACTGTGTCTGTGTGTGTGTGTCACTGTGTCTGTGTGTGTGTGTGTCACTGTGTGTGTCACTGTGTGTGTCACTGTGTGTGTCACTGTGTGTGTCACTGTGTGTGTGTCACTGTGTGTGTGTCACTGTGTCTGTGTGTGTGTGTCACTGTGTCTGTGTGTGTGTGTCACTGTGTGTGTGTGTGTGTCACTGTGTGTGTGTCACTGTGTGTGTGTCACTGTGTGTGTGTCACTGTGTGTGTGTCACTGTGTCTGTGTGTCACTGTGTCTGTGTGTGTGTGTCACTGTGTCTGTGTGTGTGTGTGTCACTGTGTGTGTGTGTGTGTCACTGTGTGTGTCACTGTGTGTGTGTCACTGTGTGTGTCACTGTGTGTGTGTCACTGTGTGTGTGTCACTGTGTCTGTGTGACACTTCACGTGGCCTCAAGGTGCACATGGCCTGGCACAAGCGTCGTGGTGACGTCACCGCCACTTAGTGGCGAATGGCGGTTGTTGTTGTGTGTGTGTGTCACTGTGTCTGTATGTGTGTGTCTGTGTGTGTGTCTCAGGCATCGGCCCTGATGGCCACATCGCCTTCAACGAGCCGGGCTCTAGTTTGGTGTCTCTGTGTGTGTCTGTGTGTCTGTGTGTGTGTCACTGTGTGTGTCACTGTGTCTGTCACTGTGTTTGTGTGTGTGTGTCACTGTGTCTGTGTGTGTGTGTCACTGTGTGTGTGTCACTGTGTCTGTGTGTGTGTGTCACTGTGTCTGTGTGTGTGTGTCACTGTGTGTGTGTCACTGTGCCTGTCACTGTGTCACTGTGTGTGTGTCACTGTGTGTGTGTCACTGTGTGTGTGTCACTGTGTGTGTGTCACTGTGTCTGTGTGTGTGTGTCACTGTGTCTGTGTGTGTGTGTCACTGTGTGTGTGTGTCACTGTGTGTGTGTCACTGTGTGTGTGTCACTGTGTGTGTCACTGTGTGTGTGTCTGTCTGTGTGTGTGTGTCTGTGTGTGTGTCACAGGCATCGGCCCTGATGGCCACATCGCCTTCAACGAGCCGGGCTCTAGTTTGGTGTCCCGCACGCGCGTCAAGACGCTGGCGCGGGACACCATCCTGGCCAACGCCAGGTTCTTCGGCGGCGACCTCGCGAAGGTGCCCACCATGGCGCTCACCGTCGGGGTGGGCACCGTCATGGACGCCAAGGAGGTGAGGGCTCACCATCGCACTCACCATCTCACTCGCTCGCTCGCTCGCTCACCCGCCCACCCACTCACTCACCCACTCACCCACCCACCCACTCACTCACTCACCATCACTCACCCACCCACCCACCCACTCACCATCACTCACCCACCCACTCACTCACTCATTCACCTACCCACCCACCCACTCACCCACCCACTCACTATCACTCAGTCACCATCACTCCCCATCACTCACCATCTCTCTCTCTCCCCATCCCTCTCACCACCACTCACCACCACTCACCACCACTCACCACCACTCACCACCACTCACCACCACTCACCACCACTCACCACCACTCACCATCTCTCACTCACCACCACTCACCACCACTCACCACCACTCACCCACCCACCCACCCACTCACCCACCCACCCACTCACCCACCCACCCACTCACCCACCCACTCACCCACTCACCCACCCACTCACCCACTCACTCACCCACTCACCCACTCACTCACCCACTCACCCACTCACTCACCCACTCACCCACTCACTCTCTCACTCACCCACCCACCCACCCACTCACCCACTCACTCACTCACTCACCCACCCACTCACCCACCCACTCACTCACCCACCCAACCACTCACTCACTCACTCACCCACCCACTCACTCACTCACTCACTACCCACCCACCCACCCACCCACTCACTCACTCACTCACCTACCCACCCACTCACTCACTCACCCACCCACCCACCCACTCACTCACTCACTCACCTACCCACCCACTCACTCACTCACCCACCCACCCACCCACTCACTCACTCACCCACCCACCCACTCACTCACTCACTCACCTACCCACCCACTCACTCACTCACCCACCCACCCACCCACTCACTCACTCACTCACCTACCCACCCACTCACTCACTCACCCACCCACCCACCCACTCACTCACTCACCCACCCACCCACTCACTCACTCACTTACCCACCCACACACTCACTCACCCACCCACCCACACACTCACTCACTCACTCACCCACCCACACACTCACCCACCCACCCACCCACTCACTCACTCACCTACCCACCCACCCACACACTCACCCACCCACCCACCCACACACTCACTCACTCACTCACCCACCCACACACTCACCCACCCACCCACCCACTCACTCACTCACCTACCCACCCACCCACACACTCACCCACCCACCCACCCACCCACCCACCCACTCACTCACTCACCTACCCACCCACCCACACACTCACCCACCCACCCACCCACACACTCACTCACTCACCCACCCACACACTCACCCACCCACCCACCCACACACTCACCCACCCACCCACCCACACACTCACCCACCCACCCACTCACTCACCCACCCACACACTCACTCACCCACCCACCCACCCACACACTCACTCACTCACCCACCCACACACTCACCCACCCACCCACCCACACACTCACCCACCCACCCACCCACACACTCACTCACTCACTCACCCACCCACACACTCACCCACCCACCCACCCACACACTCACCCACCCACCCACTCACTCACCCACCCACACACTCACTCACCCACCCACTCACCATCACTCAGTCACCATCACTCCCCATCACTCACCATCTCTCTCACCATCTCTCTCTCTCCCCATCCCTCTCACCACCACTCACCACCACTCACCACCACTCACCACCACTCACCATCTCTCACTCACCACCACTCACCACCACTCACCATCTCTCACTCACCACCACTCACCACCACTCACCACCACTCATCATCTCTCACTCACCACCACTCACCACCACTCACCATCTCTCACTCACCACCACTCACCACCACTCACCACCACTCATCATCTCTCACTCACCACCACTCACCACCACTCACCATCTCTCACTCACCACCACTCACCACCACTCACCACCACTCACCACCACTCACCACCACTCACCATCTCTCACTCACCACCACTCACCACCACTCACCACCGCTCACCATCTCTCACTCACCACCACTCACCACCACTCACCATCTCTCACTCACCACCACTCACCACCACTCACCACCACTCATCATCTCTCACTCACCACCACTCACCACCACTCACCATCTCTCACTCACCACCACTCACCACCACTCACCACCACTCACCACCACTCACCATCTCTCACTCACCACCACTCACCACCACTCACCACCACTCACCACCACTCACCATCTCTCACTCACCACCACTCACCACCACTCACCACCACTCACCATCTCTCACTCACCACCACTCACCACCACTCACCACCACTCACCATCTCTCACTCACCACCACTCACCACCACTCACCATCTCTCACTCACCACCACTCACCACCACTCACCACCACTCACCACCACTCACCATCTCTCACTCACCACCACTCACCACCACTCACCACCACTCACCACCGCTCACCATCTCTCACTCACCACCACTCACCACCACTCACCATCTCTCACTCACCACCACTCACCACCACTCACCACCACTCACCACCACTCACCATCTCTCACTCACCACCACTCACCACCACTCACCACCACTCACCACCACTCACCATCTCTCACTCACCACCACTCACCACCACTCACCACCACTCACCACCACTCACCACCACTCACCACCACTCACCACCACTCACCATCTCTCACTCACCACCACTCACCACCACTCACCATCTCTCACTCACCACCACTCACCACCACTCACCACCACTCACCACCACTCACCATCTCTCACTCACCACCACTCACCACCACTCACCACCACTCACCACCACTCACCATCTCTCACTCACCACCACTCACCACCACTCACCACCACTCACCACCACTCACCACCACTCACCATCTCTCACTCACCACCACTCACCACCACTCACCATCTCTCACTCACCACCACTCACCACCACTCACCACCACTCACCACCACTCACCATCTCTCACTCACCACCACTCACCACCACTCACCATCTCTCACTCACCACCGCTCACCACCACTCACCATCTCTCACTCACCACCACTCACCACCACTCACCATCTCTCACTCACCACCACTCACCACCACTCACCACCACTCAACATCTCTCACTCACCACCACTCACCACCACTCACCATCTCTCACTCACCACCACTCACCACCACTCACCATCTCTCACTCACCACCACTCACCACCACTCACCACCACTCACCACCACTCACCATCTCTCACTCACCACCACTCACCACCACTCACCACCACTCACCACCACTCACCACCACTCACCACCACTCACCACCACTCACCATCTCTCACTCACCACCACTCACCACCACTCACCATCTCTCACTCACCACCACTCACCACCACTCACCACCACTCACCACCACTCACCATCTCTCACTCACCACCACTCACCACCACTCACCACCACTCACCACCACTCACCATCTCTCACTCACCACCACTCACCACCACTCACCACCACTCACCACCACTCACCACCACTCACCATCTCTCACTCACCACCACTCACCACCACTCACCATCTCTCACTCACCACCACTCACCACCACTCACCACCACTCACCACCACTCACCATCTCTCACTCACCACCACTCACCACCACTCACCATCTCTCACTCACCACCGCTCACCACCACTCACCACCACTCACCATCTCTCACTCACCACCACTCACCACCACTCACCACCACTCACCACCACTCACCACCACTCACCACCACTCACCATCTCTCACTCACCACCACTCACCACCACTCACCACCACTCACCACCACTCACCACCACTCACTCACCACCACTCACCACCACTCACCACCACTCACCATCTCTCACTCACCACCACTCACCACCACTCACCACCACTCACCACCACTCACCATCTCTCACTCACCACCACTCACCACCACTCACCACCACTCACCACCACTCACCATCTCTCACTCACCACCACTCACCACCACTCACCACCGCTCACCACCACTCACCATCTCTCACTCACCACCACTCACCACCACTCACCACCACTCACCACCACTCACCACCACTCACCACCACTCACCATCTCTCACTCACCACCACTCACCACCACTCACCACCACTCACCACCACTCACCATCTCTCACTCACCACCACTCACCACCACTCACCACCACTCACCATCTCTCACTCACCACCACTCACCATCTCTCACTCACCACCACTCACCACCACTCACCACCACTCACCATCACTCACCACCACTCACCACCACTCACCACCACTCACCATCTCTCACTCACCACCACTCACCATCTCTCACTCACCACCACTCACCACCACTCACCACCACTCACCACCACTCACCATCTCTCACTCACCACCACTCACCATTTCTCACTCACCACCACTCACCATCTCTCACTCATCACCACTCACCACCACTCACCACCACTCACCACCACTCGCCACCACTCACCACCACTCACCATCTCTCACTCACCACCACTCACCACCACTCACCACCACTCACCATCCCTCCCCATCCCTCACCATCCCTCACCAGGTGATGATTCTCATCACGGGAGCTCACAAGGCGCTGGCGCTCTACAAGGCCATTGAGGACGGTGTGAACCACCACTCACCACCACTCACCACCACTCACCACCACTCACCATCTCTCTCCCCGTGTCCCTCACCAGGTGATGATTCTCATCACGGGAGCTCACAAGGCGCTGGCACTCTACAAGGCGATTGAGGACGGTGTGAACCACATGTGGACCGTGTCCGCCTTCCAACAGCACCAACACTCCACGTTCGTGTGCGACGAGGACGCCACGCTGGAGCTGCGCGTCAAGACCGTCAAGTACTTCAAGGGTGAGTGGGTGGGTGGGTGAGAGAATGAGTGAGTGACTGACTGAGTGAGTGAGTGACTGAGTGGCTGAGTGAGGGAGTGGCTGAGTGGCTGAGTGAGTGAGTGACTGAGTGACTGAGTGACTGAGTGAGTGACTGACTGACTGAGTGAGTGAATGAGTGACTGAGTGGCTGAGTGAGTGAATGAGTGGCTGAGTGACTGACTGAGTGAGTGGCTGAGTGTGCGACGAGGACGCCACGCTGGAGCTGCGCGTCAAGACCGTCAAGTACTTCAAGGGTGAGTGGGTGGGTGGGTGGGTGGGTGAGTGGGTGGGTGAGTGAGTGGGTGGGTGAGTGACTGAATGACTCAGTGAGTGAGTGGCTGAGTGAGTGAGTGGCTGACTGAGTGACTGACTGGCTGAGTGAGTGAGTGACTGATTGACTGAGAGAGTGAGTGAGTGGCTGAGTGACTGAGTGACTGAGTGGGTGGGTGAGTGAATGGTTGAGTGACTGAGTGAGTGAATGAGTGAGTGAGTGGCTGAGTGTGCGACGAGGACGCCACGCTGGAGCTGCGCGTCAAGACCGTCAAGTACTTCAAGGGTGAGTGGGTGGGTGGGTGAGAGAGTGAGTGACTGACTGACTGACTGAGTGAGTGAGTGAGTGACTGAGTGGCTGAGTGACTGACTGACTGACTGAGTGAGTGAATGAGTGACTGAGTGGCTGAGTGAGTGAGTGGCTGAGTGGCTGAGTGAGTGAGTGACTGAGTGGCTGAGTGAGTGAGTGGCTGAGTGGCTGAGTGAGTGAGTGACTGAGTGACTGACTGACTGACTGAGTGAGTGAATGAGTGACTGAGTGGCTGAGTGAGTGAGTGGCTGAGTGGCTGAGTGAGTGAGTGACTGAGTGACTGAGTGAGTGAGTGAGTGGGTGACTGACTGAGTGAATGAGTGAATGACTGAGTGACTGACTGAGTGGGTGGGTGAGTGAATGGTTGAGTGACTGAGTGAGTGAATGAGTGAGTGGCTGACTGAGTGAGTGGCTGAGTGGCTGAGTGGCTGAGTGGCTGAGTGAGTGAGTGACTGAGTGAGTGAGTGACTGAGTGACTGACTGAGTGAGTGGCTGAGTGAGTGAGTGACTGAGTGAGTGAGTGACTGAGTGAGTGAGTGAGTGACTGACTGAGTGAGTGAATGTGTGACTGAGTGGCTGAGTCAGTGAGTGGCTGAGTGAGTGAGTGGCTGAGTGACTGAGTGACTGAGTGAGTGAATGAGTGACTGAGTGGCTGAGTGAGTGAGTGAGTGACTGAGTGACTGACTGACTGACTGAGTGAGTGGCTGAGTGAGTGGCTGAGTGAGTGAGTGGCTGAGTGAGTGAGTGGCTGAGTGAGTGAGTGACTGAGTGAGTGAGTGAGTGACTGAGTGACTGACTGAGTGAGTGAATGTGTGACTGAGTGGCTGAGTGAGTGAGTGACGTGAGTGAGTGAGTGAGTGACTGAGTGACTGACTGAGTGAGTGAATGTGTGACTGAGTGGCTGAGTGAGTGAGTGGCTGAGTGAGTGAGTGGCTGAGTGAGTGAGTGGCTGAGTGAGTGAGTGGCTGAGTGAGTGAGTGGCTGAGTGACTGACTGACTGACTGACTGACTGACTGAGTGAGTGAGTGAATGAGTGTCTGAGTGGCTGAGTGAGTGAATGAGTGGCTGAGTGACTGACTGAGTGAGTGGCTGAGTGTGCGACGAGGACGCCACGCTGGAGCTGCGCGTCAAGACCGTCAAGTACTTCAAGGGTGAGTGGGTGGGTGGGTGGGTGGGTGAGTGGGTGGGTGAGTGAGTGGGTGGGTGAGTGACTGAATGACTCAGTGAGTGAGTGGCTGAGTGAGTGAGTGGCTGACTGAGTGACTGACTGGCTGAGTGAGTGAGTGACTGATTGACTGAGAGAGTGAGTGAGTGGCTGAGTGACTGAGTGACTGAGTGGGTGGGTGAGTGAATGGTTGAGTGACTGAGTGAGTGAATGAGTGAGTGAGTGGCTGAGTGTGCGACGAGGACGCCACGCTGGAGCTGCGCGTCAAGACCGTCAAGTACTTCAAGGGTGAGTGGGTGGGTGGGTGAGAGAGTGAGTGACTGACTGACTGACTGAGTGAGTGAGTGAGTGACTGAGTGGCTGAGTGACTGACTGACTGACTGAGTGAGTGAATGAGTGACTGAGTGGCTGAGTGAGTGAGTGGCTGAGTGGCTGAGTGAGTGAGTGACTGAGTGGCTGAGTGAGTGAGTGGCTGAGTGGCTGAGTGAGTGAGTGACTGAGTGACTGACTGACTGACTGAGTGAGTGAATGAGTGACTGAGTGGCTGAGTGAGTGAGTGGCTGAGTGGCTGAGTGAGTGAGTGACTGAGTGACTGAGTGAGTGAGTGAGTGGGTGACTGACTGAGTGAATGAGTGAATGACTGAGTGACTGACTGAGTGGGTGGGTGAGTGAATGGTTGAGTGACTGAGTGAGTGAATGAGTGAGTGGCTGACTGAGTGAGTGGCTGAGTGGCTGAGTGGCTGAGTGGCTGAGTGAGTGAGTGACTGAGTGAGTGAGTGACTGAGTGACTGACTGAGTGAGTGAATGTGTGACTGAGTGGCTGAGTGAGTGAGTGACTGAGTGAGTGAGTGAGTGACTGACTGAGTGAGTGAATGTGTGACTGAGTGGCTGAGTCAGTGAGTGGCTGAGTGAGTGAGTGGCTGAGTGACTGAGTGACTGAGTGAGTGAATGAGTGACTGAGTGGCTGAGTGAGTGAGTGAGTGACTGAGTGACTGACTGACTGACTGAGTGAGTGGCTGAGTGAGTGGCTGAGTGAGTGAGTGGCTGAGTGAGTGAGTGGCTGAGTGAGTGAGTGACTGAGTGAGTGAGTGAGTGACTGAGTGACTGACTGAGTGAGTGAATGTGTGACTGAGTGGCTGAGTGAGTGAGTGACGTGAGTGAGTGAGTGAGTGACTGAGTGACTGACTGAGTGAGTGAATGTGTGACTGAGTGGCTGAGTGAGTGAGTGGCTGAGTGAGTGAGTGGCTGAGTGAGTGAGTGGCTGAGTGAGTGAGTGGCTGAGTGAGTGAGTGGCTGAGTGACTGACTGACTGACTGACTGACTGAGTGAGTGAGTGAATGAGTGTCTGAGTGAATGAGTGACTGACTGAGTGAGTGGGTGAGTGGGTGGGTGACTGAGTGAGTGAATGAGTGGCTGAGTGACTGAGTGAGTGAGTGGCTGAGTGTGCGACGAGGACGCTACCTTGGAGCTGCGCGTCAAGACCGTCAAATACTTCAAGGGTGAGTGGGTGAGTGGGTGAGTGGGTAGGTGAGTGAGTGAGTGAGTGACTGAGTGAGTGACTCACTGCCCCGTGTCTCCCCCAGGGCTGATGTACGTCCACAACAAGCTGGTGGAGCCCATGTTGAGCATCAAAGACTCACAAAGTGGCGGGGTGGAGGCCTCTCAAGGGGTCCACGCTGACTCCTACCTGGAGTGACAACAACCACAACCACAACAACAACCACAACAACAACCACAACCACAACAACAACCACAACAACAACCACAACAACCACAACAACAACAACCACAACCACAACAACAACCACAACAACCACAACAACCACAACAACCAAAACCACAACCACAACCACAACAACAACAACCACAACAACAACCACAACCACAACAACAACCACAGCAACCACAGCAACCACAGCAACCACAACAACAACCACAACAACAACCACTGCAACCACAACAACTACCACCACCACAAGAACCACAACAACTACCACCACCACAACAACTACAATCACTACAACAACAACCACAACCACCACAACAACCACCACGACAACCACTACAACAACAACAACCACCACGACAACCACTACAACAACAACAACAACCACAACAACCACAACAACCACTGCAACCACAACAACAACCACTGCAACAACTACAACCACAACAACAACCACAACAACCACAACAACCACAACAACAACTGCAACAACCACAACCACTGCAACCACCACAACAGCAACCACTACAACAACAACCACAACAACCACAACTACAACAACAACAACCACCACAACCACCACAACCACCACAACCACAACAACAACCACAACAACCACCACAACAACCACAACCACAACAACAACCACAACCACCAACAACCACCACAACCACCACAACCACCACAGCCACCACAGCCACCACAACCACCACAACCACCACAACCACCACAACCACCACAACCACCACAACTACCACAACCACCACAGCAGCATCAGTCCGGTGTTCCTTTCCACAACATGTTGACTAGTTGGTGGGTGTGGGAATTCTAACATTCCAGAGTTAAGGGACTCACTCAGACACTCAGACACTCACTCAGACACTCACTCAGACACTCACTCAGACACTCAGACACTCACTCAGACACTCACTCACTCAGACACTCAGACACTCACTCAGACACTCACTCACTCAGACACTCACTCACTCAGACACTCACTCACTCAGACACTCACTCACTCAGACACTCAGACACTCACTCAGACACTCACTCAGACACTCACTCAGACACTCAGACACTCACTCAGACACTCACTCACTCAGACACTCAGACACTCACTCAGACACTCACTCACTCAGACACTCACTCACTCAGACACTCACTCAGACACTCACTCACTCAGACACTCACTCATACACTCACTCAGACACTCACTCAGACACTCACTCAGACACTCACTCACTCAGACACTCACTCACTCAGACACTCACTCACTCAGACACTCAGACACTCACTCAGACACTCACTCACTCAGACACTCACTCAGACACTCACTCACTCAGACACTCACTCAGACACTCACTCACTCAGACACTCACTCATACACTCACTCAGACACTCACTCAGACACTCACTCACTCAGACACTCACTCACTCAGACACTCACTCACTCAGACACTCACTCAGACACTCACTCACTCAGACACTCACTCACTCAGACACTCACTCAGACACTCACTCAGACACTCACTCAGACACTCACTCACTCAGACACTCACTCAGACACTCACTCAGACACTCACTCAGACACTCAGACACTCACTCAAACACTCACTCAGACACTCACTCAGACACTCACTCAGACACTCACTCAGACACTCACTCAGACACTCACTCAGACACTCACTCAGACACTCACTCACTCAGACACTCACTCACTCAGACACTCACTCACTCAGACACTCACTCACTCAGACACTCACTCAGACACTCACTCACTCAGACACTCACTCACTCAGACACTCACTCAGACACTCACTCACTCAGACACTCACTCAGACACTCACTCACTCAGACACTCACTCACTCAGACACTCACTCACTCAGACACTCACTCACTCAGACACTCACTCACTCAGACACTCACTCAGACACACACTCAGACACTCACTCAGACACTCACTCACTCAGACACTCACTCAGACACTCACTCAGACACTCACTCACTCAGACACTCACTCAGACACTCACTCAGACACTCAGACACTCACTCAAACACTCACTCAGACACTCACTCAGACACTCACTCAGACACTCACTCAGACACTCACTCAGACACTCACTCAGACACTCACTCACTCACTCAGACACTCACTCAGACACTCACTCACTCAGACACTCACTCACTCAGACACTCACTCACTCAGACACTCACTCAGACACTCACTCACTCAGACACTCACTCACTCAGACACTCACTCAGACACTCACTCACTCAGACACTCACTCACTCAGACACTCACTCACTCACTCAGACACTCACTCAGACACTCACTCACTCAGACACTCACTCACTCAGACACTCACTCAGACACTCACTCAGACACTCACTCACTCAGTCAGACACTCACTCAGACACTCACTCAGACACTCACTCAGACACTCACTCAGACACTCACTCAGACACTCACTCAGACACTCACTCAGACACTCACTCAGACACTCAGACACTCACTCACTCAGACACTCACTCAGACACTCACTCACTCAGACACTCACTCAGTCACTCACTCAGACACTCACTCACTCAGACACTCACTCATACTCACTCAGACACACACTCACTCAAACACTCACTCAGTTAGACACTCACTCATGCACTCACTCATACACTCACTCACTCAGACACACACTCACTCAGACACTCAGACACTCACTCAGACACTCACTCACTCAGTCAGACACTCACTCACTCAGACACTCACTCAGACACTCACTCAGACACTCACTCAGACACTCAGACACTCGCTCACACACTCAGACACACACTCACTCAGACACTCAGACACACACTCACTCACTCAGACACACATTCAGACACTCACTCAGACACACACTCACTCAGACACTCACTCAGACACTCACTCAGACACTCACTCACTCAGACACTCACTCATACTCACTCAGACACACACTCACTCAGACACACACTCACTCAGACACTCACTCAGTTAGACACTCACTCATGCACTCACTCATACACTCACTCACTCAGACACACACTCACTCAGACACTCAGACACTCACTCAGACACTCACTCACTCAGTCAGACACTCACTCAGACACTCACTCAGACACTCACTCAGACACTCACTCAGACACTCAGACACTCACTCACACACTCAGACACTCACTCACTCAGACACTCACTCAGACACTCACTCACTCAGACACTCACTCATACTCACTCAGACACACACTCACTCAGACACTCACTCAGTTAGACACTCACTCATGCACTCACTCATACACTCACTCACTCAGACACACACTCACTCAGACACTCAGACACACACTCACTCACTCAGACACACATTCAGACACTCACTCAGACACTCACTCACTCAGACACTCACTCTGACACTCACTCACTCAGACACACACTCACTCAGACACTCACTCACTCAGACACTCACTCAGACACTCACTCAGACACTCACTCACTCAGACACTCACTCAGACACTCACTCACTCAGACACTCACTCACTCAGACACACACTCACTCAGACACACACTCACTCAGACACACACTCACTCAGACACACACTCACTCAGACACACACTCACTCAGACACACACTCACTCAGACACACACTCACTCAGACACACACTCACTCACACTGACCCACTCACACCGACTCACTCACACAAAGACAAATGCAGGGCTGTCGGGTCAAGTGCTGTGCCTTAGGGTGGTGGTGGCGGTGGTGGTGGTAGCGCTGGTGGTGGCGGTGGTGGTGGTGGCGGTGGTGGCGGTGGTGGCGGTGGTGGTGGCGGTGGTGGCGGTGGCGGTGGTGGTGGCGGCGGTGGTGGTGGTGGTGGTGGCGGTGGCGGTGGTGGCGGTGGTGGCGGTGGTGGTGGTGGTGGTGGTGGTGGCGGTGGTGGTGGTGGTGGCGGCGGTGGTGGTGGTGGTGGTGGTGGTGGTGGCGGTGGTGGCGGTGGTGGCGGTGGTGGTGGTGGTGTCACACACGAATCACGTTGTACCTGTCTCCCCTTTGAGATGTAATCTGTGCCTGAGATTTTACTAAAGAAAAACCCCTTGCATTGTTACAGATTCATGTTGTGTGTGGGTGAGTGGGTGGGTGGGTGAGTGAGTGGGTGGGTGAGTGGGTGGGTGGGTGAGTGGGTGGGTGAGTGGGTGGGTGAGTGGGTGAGTGGGTGAGTGGGTGGGTGGGTGAGTGGGTGGGTGGGTGAGTGAGTGGGTGGGTGGGTGAGTGGGTGGGTGGGTGAGTGGGTGGGTGAGTGGGTGGGTGGGTGAGTGGGTGAGTGGGTGAGTGGGTGGGTGGGTGAGTGAGTGGGTGGGTGAGTGGGTGGGTGGGTGAGTGGGTGGGTGAGTGGGTGAGTGGGTGGGTGAGTGAGTGGGTGGGTGGGTGAGTGGGTGGGTGGGTGAGTGGGTGGGTGAGTGGGTGGGTGAGTGGGTGTATGAGAGTGTGTGTGTGGGTGAGTGTGTGTGTGTGGGTGAGTGTGTGTGTGTGGGTGAGTGTGTGTGTGTGGGTGAGTGTGTGTGTGTGGGTGAGTGTGAGGGTGTGGGTGAGTGTGTGTCGGTGAGTGTGTGTGTGTGAGTGTGTGAGTGTGTGTGTGTGAGTGTGTGAGTGTGAGTGTGTGAGTGTGTGTGGGTGGGTGAGTGTGTGTGTGTGGGTGAGTGTGTGTGTGTGGGTGAGTGTGTGTGTGTGGGTGAGTGTGTGTGTGTGGGTGAGTGTGTGTGTGTGAGTGAGTGTGTGTGAGTGTGTGTGGGTGAGTGTGAGGGTGTGGGTGAGTGTGAGGGTGTGGGTGAGTGTGTGAGTGTGTGTGTGTGAGTGTGTGAGTGTGTGTGTGTGAGTGTGTGAGTGTGAGTGTGTGAGTGTGTGTGGGTGGGTGAGTGTGTGTGTGAGGGTGAGTGTGTGTGTGTGGGTGAGTGTGTGTGTGTGGGTGAGTGTGTGTGTGTGGGTGAGTGTGTGTGTGTGGGTGAGTGTGTGTGTGTGGGTGAGTGTGTGTGTGTGGGTGAGTGTGTGTGTGTGGGTGAGTGTGTGTGTGTGGGTGAGTGTGTGTGTGTGGGTGAGTGTGTGTGTGTGGGTGAGTGTGTGTGTGTGGGTGAGTGTGTGTGTGTGGGTGAGTGTGTGTGTGTGGGTGAGGTGTGTGTGAGTATGTGTGGGTGAGTGTGTGAGTGTGGGTGAGTGTGTGTGTGTGGGTGAGTGTGTGTTGGGTGGTGTGTGTGTGTGGGTGGTGTGTGTGTGTGGGTGAGTGTGTGTGTGTGGGTGAGTGTGTGTGGGTGGTGTGTGTGTGAGGGTGAGTGTGTGTGTGGGTGTGTGTGTGTGGTGTGTGTGGGTGGTGTGTGGGTGTGTGGGTGGGTGGGGGTGTGTGTGTGGGTGGTGTGGTGGGTGGGTGTGTGTTGGGGTGGTGTGGGGGTGTGTGTGTGTGGGTGAGTGGTGGGTGGTGGGGTGTGTGTGTGGTGTGTGGGTGTGAGGTGTGTGGGGTGGTGTGTGGGGAGGTGGTGTGGTGGGTGAGTGTGGGGGGTGTGTGTGGTGTGTGTGGTGAGTGTGTGTGTGTGGGTGAGTGTGTGGGTGAGTGTGTGTGTGGGGTGGTGTGGGTGGTGGGGTGTGTGGGTGGGTGAGTGTGTGGGTGGTGTGGGTGGGAGTGAGTGGGTGTGGGTGTGTGAGTGTGTGGGTGAGTGTGTGGGTGGTGAGTGTGTGGGTGGGTGTGTGTGGGTGGGTGGGTGAGTGTGTGTGTGATGTGCGATGATTTGGTAATTGCTGCTCATTCAGAGGAGGAGTTGGAGACGCTGCTGCTGAGACTGGAGCGTGCCACTAAGAGGTGGGGCCTTACCATCAGCCCCACCAAAACTAAGCACCTGCCTGGGTATTTTGTACCATCGGACACTCCACCCCCCACAACTCCCAATCGGTGATGGGGCAGTTGTGGAGAGAGTAGAGAGTTTCCCATACCTGGGCAGTGTGCTCATGACCGGCTCCAGTTTATCAGCAGAGGTCTCACTCCGAATCAGTCTAGCGGCAATATCTTTTCATCGGTTGCGTAACGCTGTGTGGAAGCTACCTGGTCTGTCGCTCCGCACGAAGCTTCAGGTCTTCTCGGCCACGGTCATTCCCTCCCTTCTCTACGCTTGCGAAACGTGGACCCCCCTAGTGGAGCATCTTCGCCGGTTGGAAACATTTAGGCTGGCCTGCCTACGATCCATCCTGGGTTTAACCTGCAGGCTGGATTGTGTGAGGAGCTCACAAATCCTTGAAAGATCTGGGCAAAGTCCCATCGGTGAGCTCCTCCGGCAGGCAAGGCTGCGTTGGCTGGGTCATGTAGCCCGCATGCCCAGCCACCGCATGCCTAAACAGCTTTTGTTCGGCCGGATCGAGGGGGCTAAACGGGCGCGGCACGGGCTAGAGAAGAGATGGAGTGATGTGGTACAGGAGGACGTGGAGCTGAGTGAGTGGGTGAGTGAGTGGGTGAGTGTGTGAGTGACACGGGCTAGAGAAGAGATGGAGCGATGTGGTACAGGAGGACGTGGAGCTGAGTGAGTGGGTGAGTGAGTGAGTGGGGTGAGTGAGTGTATGAGTGAGTGGGTGAGTGAGTGGGTGAGTGAGTGGGTGAGTGTGTGAGTGACACGGGCTAGAGAAGAGATGGAGCGATGTGGTACAGGAGGACGTGGAGCTGAGTGAGTGAGTGGGGTGAGTGTGTGAGTGAGTGGGTGAGTGAGTGGGTGAGTGAGTGGGTGAGTGTGTGAGTGACACGGGTTAGAGAAGAGATGGAGTGATGTGGTACAGGAGGACGTGGAGCTGAGTGGACTTGCCGATGACTGGTACCAGCGGTGTCAAGATCGGCCTCAGTGGAGGAGGCTCGTGAAGGACGCTACTGGGCAGTTGGAGGCAGTCGCCCTCCAACAACAACGGAGGGCGGAGGAGCGACGCTCACAACAACGAGCGGAGCGCCGGGTGGCTAAAGCACAGCAAGTTGGCACAGTAGGGGGCACAGGTGGTGCATCAGCCAGTCATCTCGGTCATCTCGGTCAGTCGACCCGTGGCACCTGCTGGGTCTGCCCCGTGACCTCCTGCCAGCGGGCGTTCGACACTTCACGTGGCAGCCTCAAGGTGCACATGGCCTGGCACAAGCGTCGTAGTGACGTCACCGCCACTTAGTGGCAAATGGTGGTTGTTGTTGTTGTTGTCACTGTGTGTCACTGTGTGTCACTGTGTGTGTGTGTCACTGTGTGTCACTGTGTGTGTCAGTGTGTCACTGTGTGTGTGTGTCACTGTGTGTGTGTCTATGTGTGTGTGTGTGTGTCACTGTGTGTGTGTCACTGTGTGTGTGTCACTGTGTGTCACTGTGTGTGTCACTGTGTGTCACTGTGTGTGTCACTGTGTGTCACTGTGTGTGTGTCACTGTGTGTGTGTGTCACTGTGTGTGTGTCACTGTGTGTCACTGTGTGTGTGTGTGTCACTGTGTGTGTGTGTGTCACTGTGTGTGTGTCACTGTGTGTATGTCACTGTGTGTGTCACTGTGTGTGTGTCACTGTGTGTGTGTCACTGTGTGTGTGTCACTGTGTGTGTGTCACTGTGTGTGGCACAGTGCCGGTAGCCTTCATAGACGCTGCTGCTGCTACTGACAGCACTTGCCCCTACAGCACCCTGTTAGAGGCTACCTGGGGGAGCTTTGTCTCTGTCTGTGTGTCACTGTGTGTGTGTCACTGTGTGTGTGTCACTGAGTGTGTGTCACTGTGTGTGTGTCACTGTGTGTGTGTCACTGTGTGTGTGTCACTGAGTGTGTGTGTCTGTGTGTGTCTGTGTGTGTGTCTGTGTGTGTGTGTCACTGTGTGTCACTGTGTGTGTGTCACTGTGTGTCACTGTGTGTGTGTCACTGTGTGTGTGTCACTGAGTGTGTGTGTCTGTGTGTGTATTTGTGTGTGTCACTGTGTGTGTGTGTCACTGTGTGTCACTGTGTGTGTGTCACTGTGTGTCACTGTGTGTGTGTCACTGTGTGTGTGTCACTGAGTGTGTGTGTCTGTGTGTGT
>NW_027620714.1:0-4000 GCF_964198595.1 Lampetra fluviatilis | reverse complement strand
CTGCAGCTCTACACACGGCGAGGGGGGTGTGTGGGGGGGTGAGTGAGTGGGTGAGTGAGTGGGTGGGTGAGTGGGTGGGTGAGTGGGTGGGTGAGTGAGTGAGTGGGTGGGTGAGTGGGTGGGTGTGTGGGTGGGTGGGGTGAGTGGGTGAGTGGGTTAGTGGGTGGGTGAGTGGGTGGGTGAGTGGGTGGGTGAGTGAGTGGGTGGGTGAGTGGGTGGGTGTGTGGGGGGGTGAGTGAGTGGGTGGGTGAGTGGGTGGGTGTGTGGGGGGGGTGAGTGAGTGGGTGGGTGAGTGGGTGGGTGTGTGGGGGGGTGAGTGAGTGGGTGGGTGAGTGGGTGGGTGGGTGAGTGGGTGGGTGAGTGAGTGGGTGGGTGTGTGGGGGGGTGAGTGAGTGGGTGGGTGAGTGGGTGGGTGAGTGGGTGGGTGGAGTGGGTGAGTGGGTTAGTGGGTGGGTGTGTGGGGGGGGTGAGTGGGTGGGTGTGTGGGGGGGTGAGTGAGTGGGTGAGTGAGTGGGTGGGTGAGTGGGTGGGTGAGTGGGTGGGTGAGTGAGTGGGTGGGTGAGTGGGTGGGTGTGTGGGTGGGTGGGTGAGTGGGTTAGTGGGTGGGTGAGTGGGTGGGTGAGTGAGTGGGTGGGTGAGTGGGTGGGTGTGTGGGGGGGTGAGTGAGTGGGTGGGTGAGTGGGTGGGTGTGTGGGGGGGTGAGTGAGTGGGTGGGTGAGTGGGGGTGGTGTGTGGGGGGGTGAGTGAGTGGGTGGGTGAGTGGGTGGGTGAGTGGGTGGGTGAGTGAGTGGGAGGGTGTGTGGGGGGGTGAGTGAGTGGGTGGGTGAGTGGGTGGGTGAGTGGGTGGGTGGGTGAGTGGGTGAGTGGGTTAGTGGGTGGGTGTGTGGGGGGGTGAGTGGGTGGGTGTGTGGGGGGGTGAGTGAGTGGGTGGGTGAGTGGGTGGGTGTGTGGGGGGGTGAGTGAGTGGGTGGGTGAGTGGGTGGGTGTGTGGGGGGGTGAGTGAGTGGGTGGGTGAGTGGGTGGGTGTGTGGGGGGGGTGAGTGAGTGGGTGGGTGAGTGGGTGGGTGGGTGAGTGGGTGAGTGGGTTAGTGGGTGGGTGTGTGGGTGGGTGAGTGAGTGGGTGGGTGAGTGGGTGGGTGAGTGGGTGGGTGGGTGAGTGGGTGAGTGGGTTAGTGGGTGGGTGTGTGGGTGGGTGAGTGAGTGGGTGGGTGAGTGGGTGGGTGAGTGGGTGGGTGAGTGGGTGGGTGTGTGGGTGAGTGAGTGGGTGGGTGAGTGGGTGGGTGTGTGGGGGGGTGAGTGAGTGGGTGGGTGAGTGGGGGTGAGTGGGTGGGTGAGTGAGTGGGTGGGTGAGTGGGTGGGTGTGTGGGGGGGTGAGTGAGTGGGTGGGTGAGTGGGTGGGTGTGTGGGGGGGTGAGTGAGTGGGTGGGTGAGTGGGTGGGTGTGTGGGGGGGTGAGTGAGTGGGTGGGTGAGTGGGTGGGTGAGTGGGTGGGGTGGGTGAGTGGGTGGGTGAGTGGGTGGGTGAGTGGGGTGGGTGAGTGAGTGGGTGGGTGAGTGGGTGGGTGTGTGGGGGGGTGAGTGAGTGGGTGGGGGAGTGGGTGGGTGTGTGGGGGGGTGAGTGAGTGGGTGGGTGAGTGGGTGGGTGTGTGGGGGGGTGAGTGAGTGGGTGAGTGGGTTAGTGGGTGGGTGTGTGGGGGGGTGGGTGAGTGGGTGAGTGGGTTAGTGGGTGGGTGTGTGGGGGGGTGAGTGAGTGGGTGGGTGAGTGGGTGGGTGTGTGGGGGGGTGAGTGAGTGGGTGGGTGAGTGGGTAGGTGTGTGGGGGGGTGAGTGAGTGGGTGGGGGTGGTGGGTGGTGTGTGGGGGGTGAGTGAGTGGGTGGGTGAGTGGGTGGGTGTGTGGGGGGTGAGTGAGTGGGTGGGGGAGTGGGTGGGTGTGTGGGGGGGTGGGTGAGTGGGTGGGTGTGTGGGGGGGTGAGTGAGTGGGGTGGTGTGGGGTGAGTGTGGTGGGTGGGTGAGTGGGGTGGGTGGTGTGGGGGGGTGAGTGAGTGGGTGGGTGAGTGGGGGGTGGGTGGGGGGGGTGGTGGTGGTGGGGGGTGGGTGAGTGGGTGGGTGGTGGGTGGGTGTGGGTGGGGTGGGGGGTGGGTGGTGGGTGGGGTGGGGTGTGTGGGTGGGGTGGGTGGGTGGGTGGTGGGTGGGGTGGTGGGTGGGTGTGGTGGGTGGGTGGTGGGTGGGTGGGGTGGGGGGTGTGTGGGTGGGGGGTGGTGGGTGGGTGTGTGGGGGGGTGGTGTGTGGTGGGTGGGGTGAGTGGGTGGGTGTGTGGGGGGGTGGTGGGTGGGTGGGTGGGGTGGGTGGGTGGGTGGGGTGGGTGGTGGGTGGGTGTGGGGGTGGGTGGGTGGGTGGGGGTGGGGGGGTGTGTGGGGGGGTGAGTGGGTGGGTGGGGGTGGGTGGGGGGGTGTGGGGGGGTGGTGAGTGGGTGGGTGAGTGGGTGGGTGTGTGGGGGGGGTGAGTGAGTGGGTGGGTGAGTGGGTGGGTGTGTGGGGGGGTGAGTGTGTGGGTGGGTGGTGGGGTGGGTGTGTGGGGGGGTGAGTGAGTGGGTGGGTGAGTGGGTGGGTGTGTGGGGGGGTGGTGGTGGGTGGGGTGAGTGGGTGGGGTGAGTGGGTGGGTGGGGTGGGTGGTGGGGGGTGTGGGGGGGTGAGTGAGTGGGTGGGTGAGTGGGTGGGTGGGTTAGTGGGTGGGTGAGTGAGTGGGTGAGTGAGTGAGTGGTGTGTGAGTCAGGGGGTGAAAGGAGCGGTGGTGGTTGTAGCGTCTCTCCCCGCGTCTCCCGCGTCTCCCCGCGTCTCCCGCGTCTCCCCGCGTCTCCCGCGTCTCCCCGCGTCTCCCGCGTCTCCCGCTTCTCTCCGCGTCTCCCCGCGTCTCCCAGCATCTCCCGCGTCTCCCCCGTCTCCCAGCGTCTCCCAGCGCGTCTCCCCGCGTGTCTCCCCGCGTCTCCCGCGTCTCCCACGTCTCCCCCGTCTCCCCGCGTCTCCCAGCGTCTCCCGCGTCTCCCGCGTCTCCCAGCGTCTCCCGCGTCTCCCCCGTCTCCCAGCGTCTCCCAGCGTCTCCCAGCGTCTCCCGCGTCTCCCGCGTCTCCCCCGTCTCCCCGCGTCTCCCAGCGTCTCCCGCTCCGCGTCTCCCAGCGTCTCCCGCGTCTCCCCCGTCTCCCCGCGTCTCCCAGCATCTCCCGCGTCTCCCCCGTCTCCCAGCGTCTTCCCCGCGTGTCTCCCCGCGTCTCCCGCGTCTCCCGCGTCTCCCCCGTCTCCCAGCGTCTCCCAGCGTCTCCCCGCGTGTCTCCCCGCGTCTCCCGCGTCTCCCGCGTCTCCCGCGTCTCCCCCGTCTCCCAGCGTCTCCCAGCGTCTCCCCCGTCTCCCCGCGTCTTCCAGCGTCTCCCGCGTCTCCCCCGTCTCCCAGCGTCTCCCCGCGTGTCTCCCCGCGTGTCTCCCCGCGTCTCCCGCGTCTCCCCCGTCTCCCCGCGTCTCCCAGCGTCTCCCGAGTCTCCCCCGTCTCCCAGCGTCTCCCCGCGTGTCTCCCCGCGTCTCCCGCGTCTCCCGCGTCTCCCCCCCGTCTCCCCCGTCTCCCAGCGTCTCCCAGCGTCTCCCCGCGTGTCTCCCCGCGTCTCCCGCGTCTCCCCCGTCTCCCCGCGTCTCCCAGCGTCTCCCGCGTCTCCCCCCGCGTCTCCCGCGTCTCCCCACGTCTCCCAGCGTCTCCCCGCGTGTCTCCCCGCGTCTCCCGCGTCTCCCCGCGTCTCCCCGCGTCTCCCGCTTCTCTCCGCGTCTCCCCGCGTCTCCCCGCGTCTCCCCGCGTCTCCCCGCGTCTCTCCGCGTCTCCCCGCGTCTCCCGCGTCTCCCGCGTCTCCCGCTTCTCTCCGCGTCTCTCCGCGTCTCCCCGCGTCTCCCCGCGTCTCCCGCGTCTCCCGCTTCTCTCCGCGTCTCTCCGCGTCTCCCCGCGTCTCCCGCGTCCCCCGCGTCT
>NW_027620713.1:262500-269516 GCF_964198595.1 Lampetra fluviatilis | reverse complement strand
CACTCACTCACCCACCCCCCCCCACCCACCCACCCACCCCACCCACCCCCCCCCCCCACTCACCCTCCCACCACCCCACCACCCCCCCCACCCCACCCCACCCACCCCACCCCCACTCACCCCCCCCACCACCACCCCCCCACCCACCCCCACTCACCCACCACCCACCCACCACCCCCCACCCACCCACCCACCCACCCCCACCACCCCCCACCCACCCACCCACCCACCCCCCACCCCCCCACTCACCCCCCCACCCACCACCCCCCACCCCCACCCACCACCCCCCCCCCCCACCCCCACCCCCCCCCCACCCCCCCCCCACCCCCCCCACCCACCCCCCCACCCCCCCACCCACCCACCCCCCCCCCCACTCACCCACCCCACCCACCCCCCCACCCCCCCCACCCACCCCCCCACCACCCCCCCACCACCCACCCCCCCCACACTCACCCCCCCACTCACCCACCCACTCACCCCCCCCACTCACCCACTCACCACTCACCCACCCACCCACCACCCACCCACCCCCCACCCCCCCACCACCCACCCACCCCCCCACCACCCCCCCCACCACCCACCCCCCACCCCTCACCCCCCACCCACCCCCCCACCCCCCCCACCCACCCCCCCACCACCACCCACCACCCCCCACCCCCCCACCCACCCCCCCACTCACCCCCACCCACCACTCACCCTCACCCACTCACTCACCCACCCCCCCCACCCACCCACCCCCACCCACCCCCCCCCCCCCCACCCCCCCCCACCCACCCACCACCCCCCCACCCCCACCCACCCACCACCACCCTCACCCACTCACCCCCCACCCCCCCCACCACCCACCCACCACCCACTCACCCACCACCCACCCACACCCACCACCCCCCACCACCCCCCCCCCACCCCCCCACCCACCCCACCACCCCCACCCACCCACCCCCCCCCACCCCCCCCACCCCCCCACCACCCACCACCCACCCACCCACCACCCCCCCACCCACCCCACCACCCACCACCCCCCCACCACCCCCCCCCCACCACCCACCCCCCCACCCCCCCCCCCCACCCCCCCCCACCCACCCCCCACCCACCCCCCACCCCCCCCCCACCCCCCCACCACCCCCCCCACCACCACCCACCCCCCACCCACCACCCCCCCCCACCCACCCCCCACCCCCCCCCCCACCCACCACCACCACCCACCCCCCACCACCCCCCCACCACCCCCCACCCACCCCCCCACCCACCCCCCCCACCCCCCACCCACCCCCCCACCCCCCCACCCCCCCCCCACCCCCCCCACCCCCCCCCACCACCCCACCCACCACCCCCACCCCCCACTCCACCCCCCCACCCCCCCACTCACCCCCCCACCACCACCACCCACCCACTCACCCCACCCACTCACCACCCCACCCACTCACCCCCCCACTCACCCACCCACCCACCACCCCCCCACTCACCCACCCACTCACCACTCACTCACCCACCCACCCACTCACCCCCCCACTCACCACCCACCCACTCACCACTCACCCTTCACCCACCACTCACCCACCCCCCCACCCACCCACTCACCACTCACCCCCCCACCCACCCACTCACCCCCCCCACCCACCCACTCACCCACCCCCCTATCCACCCTCTCACCCCCTCACCCACCCCCCCACCCCCCCCACTCACCCCCCCACTCACCCACCCACTCACCCACCCACTCACCCCCCCCTCACCCACCCACCCCCCCACTCACCCCTCACTCACCCACCCTCTCACCCCCCCACCCACCCCCCCACTCACCCCCCCACCACTCACTCACCCACTCACTCACTCACCCACTCACTTACTCACCCACCCACTCACCCACCCACTCACCAACTCACCCACTCACTCACTCACTCACCCACACACCACTCACCCACCCACCCACTCACCCCCCCACTCACCCACCCACCCCCCCACTCACCCCCCCCACTCACCCACCCATCCACCCTCTCACCCCCTCACCCACCCCCCCACCCCCCACTCACCCCCCCACTCACTCACTCACGCACCCACTCACTCACTCACCCACTCACTACTCACCCACCCACTCACCCCCCCACCCACCCACTCACCCCCCCACTCACCCACCCACTCACCAATCACCCACTCACTCACTCACCCACTCACCCACCCACCCACTCACCCCCCCACCACCCACCCACCCCCCCCACTCACCCCCCCACCACTCACTCACCCACCCATTCACTCACTCACTCACTTACTCACTAACCCACTCACTACTCACCCACCCACTCACCCCCCCACTCACCCACCCACCCACTCACCCCCCCACTCACCCACCCACTCACCACTCACTCACTCACCCACTCACTCACTCACCCACCCACCCACTCACCCCCCACTCACTCACCCACCCACTCACTCACTCACCCTGTCACCCACTCACTCACCCACCCCCCCCACCCACCCACTCACTCACCCACCCACTCACTCACTCACCCACTCACTCACTCACCCCACCACCCCCCCACCCACCCACTCACCCACTCACTCACCCACTCACCCACTCACACACTCACTCACCCACCCACCCACCCACCCACCCCCCCCCCACTCACCCCCCCCCCCACTCACCCCCCCACCCACCCACTCACACCACTCACCCACTCACCCACCCACTCACCCACTCACCCACTCACCCACCCACTCACCAACTCACCCACCCTCCCCACTCACCCACCCACTCACCCACCCCACTCACCAACTCACCCACCCACTCACCCACCCCCCCACTCACCCCCCCCACTCACCCACCCACCCACCCCCCCACTCCACCCACCCCAACCCACTCACCCACCCACCCACTCACCCACTCACCACCCCACTCACCCACCCCCCCACTCACCCCCCCCCCACTCACCCCCCCACTCACCCACCCCACCCTGTCACCCACCCACCCACTCACCCACTCACCCACCCACCCACCCACTCACCCACTCACCCACCCACTCACCAACTCACCCACCCCCCCCACTCACCCACCCACTCACACCCACCCACTCACACAACTCACCCACCCACTCACCCACCCCCCCCACTCACCCCCCCACTCACCCACCCACCCACTCACCCACCCACCCCCCTCTCACCCACCCACACACCCACCCACTCACCCACCCACCACTCACCCACTCACCCACCCACTCACCCACCCCCCCACTCACCCCCCCACTCACCCACCCACCCTGTCACCCACCCACCCACTCACCCACTCACCCACCCACCCACCCACTCACCCACTCACCCACCCACTCACCACTCACCCACCCCCCCACTCACCCACCCACTCACACCCCACTCACCAACTCACCCCACCCACTCACCTCACCCCCCCCACTCACCCCCCCACTCACCCCCCCACTCACCCCACCACCCACTCACCCACCCACCCACCCCCCACCCACCCACCCACTCACCCACTCCACCCACCCAACCCCACTCACCCACCCCCCCACCCACCCACCCACTCACTCACTCACCCCCCCACTCACTCACCAACTCACCCACTCACTCACCCACTCACTCACTCACTCACCCCCCCACCACCCACTCACCCCACTCACTCACCCACCCACCCCCCCACTCACTCACTCACTACCCACTCACACTCACCCACTCACTCACTCACCCACCCCCCCCACTCACTCACCAACTCACCCACTCACCCACCCACCCACTCACCCACCCACCCCCCCCACCCACCCACCCACTCACCCACTCACCCACCCACCCACTCACCCACCCCCCCACCCACCCACCCACTCACTCACTCACCCCCCCCACTCACTCACCAACTCACCCACTCACCCACTCACTCACTCACCCACTCACCCACTCACCCACTCACCCCCCCACCCACCCACTCACCCACTCACTCACCAACTCACCCACTCACTCACCCACTCACTCACCCACTCACTCACTCACTTCACCCCCCCACTCACTCACCAACTCACCCACTCACTCACCCACTCACTCACTCACCCCCTCCCCCCCCCAGGAGCTCCGAGTGGTTCCGTGTCTCCACCCGCTTCCATCGCCGCTGCGTCGACCCGTGGCTCAGCCACCCACCACACCTGCCCCCAGTGTCGTCTCAACATCCTGGGTGAGCCACCACCACCACCACCACCACAACCACCACCACAACCACCACTACCGCCACCACAACCACTACTACCACAACCACTACTACCTCTACCACCACCACCACAACCACCACAACCACCACAACCACTACTACCACCACATGTGCCCCCCAGTGTCGTCTCAACATCCTGGGTGAGCCACCACCACAACCACAACCACCACCACCACAACCACCACAACCACCACTACAACAATCACCACTACAACCACCACCACAACCACTACCACCACCACCACAACCACCACCACTACAACCTCAACCACCACCACTACTACTACCACCAAGATTTCAACTAACCTTCTCTCCGTGTCTCCCCCCACGTGTCTCCCCGTGTCTCACCGTGTCTCCCCGTGTCTCCCCGTGTCTCACCGTGTCTCCCCGTGTCTCCCCGTGTCTCACCGTGTCTCCCCGTGTCTCCCCGTGTCCTCACCGTGTCTCCCCGTGTCTCCCCGTGTCTCACCGTGTCTCACCGTGTCTCCCCGTGTCTCACCTTGTCTCCCCCCCCCCCCCCCCGTGTCTCACCGTGTCTCCCCGTGTCTCCCCGTGTCTCACCGTGTCTCCCCGTGTCTCCCCGTGTCTCACCGTGTCTCACCGTGTCTCCCCGTGTCTCACCTTGTCTCACCGTGTCTCCCCGTGTCTCCCCGTGTCTCACCGTGTCTCCCCGTGTCTCCCCGTGTCTCCCCGTGTCTCACCGTGTCTCACCGTGTCTCACCGTGTCTCACCGTGTCTCCCCGTGTCTCCCCGTGTCTCACCGTGTCTCCCCGTGTCTCCCCCGTGTCTCCCCCGTGTCTCACCGTGGTCCTCACCGTGTCTCCCCGTGTCTCACCTTGTCTCCCCCCCCCCCCCCCCCGTGTCTCACCGTGTCTCCCCGTGTCTCCCCCGTGTTCTCACCGTGTCTCCCCGTGTCTCCCCGTGTCCTCACACCGTGTCTCCCCGTGTCTCACCTTGTCTCACCGTGTCTCCCCGTGTCTCCCGTGTCTCACCGTGTTTCCCCGTGTCTCCCCGTGTCTCACCGTGTCTCACCGTGTCTCCCCGTGTCTCCCCCATCTCTCCCCGTGTCTCACCGTGTCTCCCCGTGTCTCCCCCATCTCTCCCCGTGTCTCACCGTGTCTCCCCGTGTCTCCCCCATCTCTCCCCGTGTCTCACCGTGTCTCCCCCCCCCCCCCCGTGTCTCCCCGTATCTCCCCGTGTCTCACCGTGTCTCACCGTGTCTCTCCCCCCCCCCCCTCCCGTGTCTCCCCGTGTCTCCCCGTGTCTCCCCGTGTCTCCCCGTGTCTCCCCGTGTCCTCCCCCATCTCTCCCCGTGTCTCACCTTGTCTCCCCCCCCCCCCCCCCCCGTGTCTCCCCGTGTCTCCCCGTGTCTCCCCGTGTCTCACCGTGTCTCACCGTGTCTCCCCGTGTCTCACCGTGTCTCACCGTGTCTTCCCCGTGTCTCACCGTGTCTCCCCCCCTCCGTGTCTCCCCGTGTCTCCCCCATCTCTCACCCGTTGTCTCACCGTGTCTCCCCGTGTCTCCCCCATCTCTCCCCGTGTCTCACCGTGTCTCCCCCCCCCCCCCCGTGTCTCCCCGTGTCTCCCCGTGTCTCACCGTGTCTCACCGTGTCTCTCCCCCCCCCCCTCCGTGTCTCCCCGTGTCTCCCCCGTGTCTCACCGTGTCTCCCCGTGTCTCACCGTGTCTCACCGTGTCTCTCCCCCCCCCCCCCCCCGTGTCTCCCCGTGTCTCCCCGTGTCTCACCGTGTCTCCCCGTGTCTCACCGTGTCTCACCGTGTCTCACCGTGTCTCTCCCCCCCCCCCCTCCGTGTCTCCCCGTGTCTCCCCGTGTCTCCCCGTGTCTCACCGTGTCTCCCCGTGTCTCCCCGTGTCTCCCCGTGTCTCCCCGTGTCTCACCGTGTCTCCCCGTGTCTCCCCGTGTCTCCCCCATCAGAGCGTGGCGCCTTCACCGACACCCCCCCGGCAGCCCCCCCCTCCCCCCCCCCCCCGTGGCCCCCCACTCCCCGCGACCCCCTTAATCTGGGGGGACCCCGACGCCGACCACAACCACCACCACAACCACCACCAACACCACAACCAACACCACAACCAACACCACAACCAACACCACCAGCAGCAGCAGCGTCAACACCGCGCGGGCCACGTGCACCTAGCCTGGCACCGGCCGCCCCCGGCGCACACCCACCACCACCACACCCACCACCACACCCACCACCACCACGGCCACGGCCACCACCACCACCACCAACAACACCACAACCAACAACACCACCACCAACACCACAACCACCAACGCCCTCCGCTCGTCACCGGCTCACGGCCGCCCCCCCGCCGTCGCCATGGGTTACGGGCGCCGTCGCCGCAGTTTACGGCCGCCGCCGGGTGGACGAGGAGGATGTGGACGAGGTGGAGGAGGAGGTGGAGGTGGTGGAGGTGGACAACGAAGTGGACGAGGCGGAGGAGAGGTGGGTGGTGACGATGATGGGCGACGGATTCCGCGGCTGTTCGCGCTGCCCTCACTCCTCCTCCACCTCCTCCTCCTGCTTCTCGTTGTCCACCTCATCGTCCACCTCGTCGGGGGCGGAGGACGACAACGACGACGATGACGACGACGAGGAGGAGGTGGAGGAGGGTTTTGGCCACGCCGGGAGGCGCAGGAAGTGACGGCGGGTAGCCACCGAGGGAGTCTACGGCAGCGGGTGTCGACGGTGCGGGGCGGCTCGCTGGGGAGCGGCGGGTCCGAGTCGTGCGTCTACCGCGGCGCCACCACTCCTCCTCCTCCTCCGCCAACTCCTCCGCATCATCCGCATGA
>NW_027620713.1:227500-257500 GCF_964198595.1 Lampetra fluviatilis | reverse complement strand
CTTTTGTTATGTAGAGGTGGTACGGCTGAAATCGCTGCCAGGAAATGAGTCTTTGTTGTGTAGAATGGTTGACTGAGCCTATTGTTATGTAGAGGTGGTGCGGCTGAAATCGCTGCCAGGAAATGAGTCTTTGTTGTGTAGAATGGTTGACTGAGCCTTTTGTTATGTAGAGGTGGTACGGCTGAAATCGCTGCCAGGAAATGAGTCTTTGTTGTGTGGAATGGTTGACTGAGCCTTTTGTTATGTAGAGGTGGTACGGCTGAAATCGCTGCCAGGAAATGAGTCTTTGTTGTGTAGAATGGTTGACTGAGCCTATTGTTATGTAGAGGTGGTGCGGCTGAAATCGCTGCCAGGAAATGAGTCTTTGTTGTGTAGAATGGTTGACTGAGCCTTTTGTTATGTAGAGGTGATGCGGCTGAAATCGCTGCCAGGAAATGAGTCTTTGTTGTGTAGAATGGTTGACTGAGCCTATTGTTATGTAGAGGTGGTGCGGCTGAAATCGCTGCCAGGAAATGAGTCTTTGTTGTGTGGAATGGTTGACTGAGCCTATTGTTATGTAGAGGTGGTGCGGCTGTAATCGCTGACGGGAAATGAGTCTTTGTTGTGTAGAATGGTTGACTGAGCCTATTGTTATGTAGAGGTGGTGCGGCTGAAATCGCTGCCAGGAAATGAGTCTTTGTTGTGTAGAATGGTTGACTGAGCCTATTGTTATGTAGAGGTGGTGCGGCTGAAATCGCTGACGGGAAATGAGTCTTTGTTGTGTAGAATGGTTGACTGAGCCTATTGTTATGTAGAGGTGGTACGGCTGAAATCGCTGCCAGGAAATGAGTCTTTGTTGTGTAGAATGGTTGACTAAGCCTATTGTTATGTAGAGGTGGTGCGGCTGAAATCGCTGACGGGAAATGAGTCTTTGTTGTGTAGAATGGTTGACTGAGCCTTTTGTTATGTAGAGGTGGTACGGCTGAAATCGCTGCCAGGAAATGAGTCTTTGTTGTGTAGAATGGTTGACTGAGCCTATTGTTATGTAGAGGTGGTGCGGCTGAAATCGCTGCCAGGAAATGAGTCTTTGTTGTGTGGAATGGTTGACTGAGCCTATTGTTATGTAGAGGTGGAGCGGCTGAAATCGCTGCCAGGAAATGAGTGTTGTGTAGAATGGTTGACTGACCCTATTGTTATGTAGAGGTGGTGCGGCTGAAATCGCTGCCAGGAAATGAGTCTTTGTTGTGTAGAATGGTTGACTGAGCCTATTGTTATGTAGAGGTGGTGCGGCTGAAATCGCTGCCAGGAAATGAGTGTTGTGTAGAATGGTTGACTGAGCCTATTGTTATGTAGAGGTGGTGCGGCTGAAATCGCTGCCAGGAAATGAGTCTTTGTTGTGTGGAATCGTTGACTGAGCCTTTTGTTATGTAGAGGTGGTGCCGCTGAAATCGCTGACGGGAAATGAGTCTTTGTTGTGTGTAAATGGGACTGAGCCTTTTGTTATGTAGAGGTGGTGCGGCTGAAATCGCAGCTAGGAAATGAGTCTTTGTTGTGTAGAATGGTTGACTAAGACTATTGTTATGTAGAGGTGGTGCGGCTGAAATCGCTGCAGAGGTGGGACAAAGTCATTGTTATGCAAGTCCAAGTCGAGTTGCAAGTCATCAAATTCATGACTCGAGTCTGACTCGAGTCCAAGTCACATGACTCGAGTCCACACCTCTGAATCGCTGCCAGGAAATGAGTCTTTGTTGTGTAGAATGGTTGACTGAGCCTTTTGTTATGTAGAGGTGGTGAGGCTGAAATCGCTGTTAAGTTCATCATCGCTTGCAGCTGTGGTGGCAATCGTCCCCTTCCTGATGTCGAGGGGAAATGATGTGGTGGTGATGGTGGTGGTGTTGTGGTGGTGATGGTGGTGGTGGTGATGTGGTGGTGTTGTGGTGATGTGGTGGTGATGTGGTGGTGTTGTTGTGGTGATGTGGTGGTGATGTGGTGGTGTTGTTGTGGTGATGTGGTGGGTGGTGTTGTGGTGATGTGGTGGTGATGTGGTGGTGATGTTGTGGTGGTGTTGTGGTGATGTGGTGGTGATGGTGGCGGTGTTGTGGTGGTGATGTGGTGGTGATGTTGTGGTGATGTGGTGGTGATGGTGGTGGTGATGTGGTGGTGATGGTGGTGATGTGGTGGTGTTGTGGTGGTGATGTGGTGGTGATGTGGTGGTGATGTTGTGGTGATGTGGTGGTGATGATGTGGTGGTGATGTGGTGGTGATGTGGTGGTGATGTGGTGGTGTTGTGGTGGTGATGTGGTGATGTTGTGGTGATGATGTGGTGGTGATGTGGTGGTGATGTGGTGGTGTTGTGTGGTGATGTGGTGATGTTGTGGTGATGATGTGGTGATGTGGTGGTGTTGTTGTGGTGATGTGGTGGTGATGTGGTGGTGATGTGGTGGTGGTGATGTGGTGATGTGGTGGTGATGTGGTGGTGTTGTTGTGGTGATGTGGTGGTGATGTGGTGGTGTTGTGGTGGTGATGTGGTGGTGACGTGGTGGTGATGTGGTGGTGACGTGGTGGTGATGTGGTGGTGATGTGGTGGTGATATTGTGGTGGTGATGTGGTGATGTGGTGGTGATGTGGTGGTGGTGTTGTGGTGATGTGGTGGTGATGGTGGTGGTGGTGATGTGGTGATGTTGTGGTGATGTGGTGCTGATGTGGTGGTGGTGTTGTGGTGATGTGGTGGTGATGTTGTGGTGATGTGGTGGTGATGTGGTGGTGATGTTGTGGTGATGTGGTGCTGATGTGGTGGTGGTGTTGTGGTGATGTGGTGGTGATGTTGTGGTGATGTGGTGGTGATGTGTTGGTGATGTTGTGGTGATGTGGTGGTGACGTGGTGGTGATGTTGTGGTGATGTTGTGGTGATGTGGTGGTGATGTTGTGGTGATGTGGTGGTGACGTGGTGGTGATGTGGTGGTGATGTGGTGGTGATGTGGTGATGTGGTGGTGATGTGGTGGTGATGTTGTGGTGATGTGGTGGTGATGTTGTGGTGATGTGGTGGTGACGTGGTGGTGATGTTGTGGTGATGTTGTGGTGATGTGGTGGTGATGTTGTGGTGATGTGGTGGTGATGTTGTGGTGATGTGGTGGTGACGTGGTGGTGATGTGGTGGTGATGTGGTGGTGATGTGGTGATGTGGTGGTGATGTTGTGGTGATGTGGTGGTGATGTTGTGGTGATGTGGTGGTGATGTGGTGGTGATGTGGTGGTGATGTTGTGGTGATGTGGTGATGTGGTGGTGATGTTGTGGTGGTGTTGTGGTGTTGTGGTGGTGATGTGGTGGTGATGTTGTGGTGATGTGGTGGTGATGTGGTGGTGATGTGGTGGTGATGTGGTGGTGATGTGGTGGTGTGTGGTGTTGTGGTGTTGTGGTGTGGTGTGGTGGTGGTGTGTTGTGGTGATGTGGTGGTGTGTGGTGGTGTTGTGGTGGTGATGTGGTGGTGATGTGGTGGTGATGTGGTGGTGATGTGGTGGTGATGTGGTGGTGATGTGGTGGTGATGTGGTGGTGTTGTGGTGGTGATGTGGTGGTGTGGTGGTGATGTGGTGGTGTTGGTGGGTGTGTGGTGGTGTGTGGTGGTGGTGTGGTGATGTGGTGGTGATGTGGTGGTGTGTGGTGGTGATGTGGGGTGATGTGGTGGTGATGTGGTGGTGATGTGGTGGTGTGGGGTGGTGTTGGTGGTGATGTGGTGGTGATGTGGTGGTGATGTGGTGGTGATGTGGTGGTGTGTGGTGATGTGGTGGGGTGTGGTGGTGGTGTGGTGGTGTGGTGGGTGTGTGGTGGTGTTGGTGGTGTGTGGGGTGATGTGGTGGTGATGGTGGTGATGTGGTGGTGATGTGGTGGTGATGTGTGTGATGTGGTGGTGATGTGGTGGTGATGTGGTGGTGAAGTGGTGGTGACGTGGTGGTGACGTGGTGGTGACGTGGTGGTGACGTGGTGGTGACGTTGTGGTGATGTGGTGACGTGGTGGTGACGTGGTGGTGACGTGGTGGTGATGTGGTGGTGATGTGGTGGTGATGTTGTGGTGACGTGGTGGTGACGTGGTGGTGATGTGGTGGTGATGTGGTGGTGATGTGGTGGTGATGTCTGTAGTGTTGTTGTGGTGATGTCTGTAGTGTTGTTGTTGTGGTGATGTCTGTAGTGTTGTTGTTGTTGTTGTGGTGATGTCTGTAGTGTTGGTGCTGTTGTTGTGGTGATGTCTGTAGTGTTGTTGTTGTTGTGATGTCTGTGGTGTTGTTGGTGTTGTTGTTGTGATGTCTGTAGTGTTGTTGTTGTTGTGGTGATGTCTGTAGTGTTGTTGTTGTTGTGGTGATGTCTGTAGTGTTGTTGTTGTTGTTGTGGTGATGTCTGTCGTGTTGTTGTTGTTGTTGTGGTGATGTCTGTCGTGTTGTTGTTGTTGTTGTTGTGATGTCTGTAGTGTTGTTGTTGTTGTGGTGATGTCTGTAGTGTTGTTGTTGTTGTGGTGATGTCTGTAGTGTTGGTGTTGTTGTTGTGGTGATGTCTGTAGTGTTGTTGTTGTTGTAGTTGTGGTGATGTCTGTAGTGTTGTTGTTGTTGTGTTGTTGTTGTTGTGGTGATGTCTGTAGTTTTGTTGTTGTTGTTGTTGTGGTGTTGTTGTTGTTGTGGTGATGTCTGTAGTGTTGTTGTTGTTGTGTTGTTGTGGTGGTGATGTCTGTAGCCATTCTCTTTGTTTCTGTTGATCGATTGCAGAGTTGAAGTCACGGACCGGGTCACGTGCGGTGATCGTTGAGCACTGCGTGTGACTGCTGGCGGACGTGGCACTTCCGCAGATTTCTAACGAGGCACTTCCATGGATTTTTTTTTTCGTGAGGAACTTCCGCGGATTTCTACGTTGGAATTGACGAGGATTTGTACGAGGAACTTCCGCGGATTTTTATTAAAAACTTTCCAGGATATATTTTTTTTCATGAGGAACTTCCGCGGATTTCTACATGGATTTCAACAGGATTTGTGCAAGGAATTTCCCCGGATTTCTAAGTAGAACTTTCCAGAATGTGTGTTTTTCATGAGGAACTTCCGCGGATTTTTACATGGGATTTCAACAGGATTTGTACGAGGAACTTCCGCGGATTTTTATGAAAAACTTTCCAGGATATATTATTTTTCATGAGGAACTTCCACGGATTTCTACATGGGATTTCACCAGGATTTGTACGAGGAACTTCCGCGGATTTTTATGAAAAACTTTCCAGGATATATTTTTTTTCATGAGGAACTTCCACGGATTTCTACATGGGATTTCACCAGAATTTGTACGAGGAACTTCCGCGGATTTTTATGAAAAACTTTCCAGAATGTGTGTTTTTCATGAGGAACTTCCGCGGATTTTTACGTGGAATTGACCAGGATTTGTACAAGGAACTTCCCCGGATGTCTTCGTAGAACTTTCCAGAACTTTATTTTTCATGAGGAACTTCCGCGGATTTCTACGTTGGAATTGACCAGGATTTGTACAAGGAACTTCCACGGATTTCTATGTTGAATTGACCAAGATTTGTACAAGGAACTTCTACGGATTTCTTATAAGAACTTTCCAGGAATGTGTTTTTATTTTCATGAGGAACTTCCACGGATTTCTACGTGAAATTGACCAGGATTCGTACGAGGAACTTCCCCGGATTTTTATGAGGCACTTCTCAGCATTTTTTTATGAGGAACTTTCCAGAACTTCTTTGAGAAATTTTCTGGGATTTTTGTTTTGAACTGACCACGATTTGTACGAGGGAGTGAGTCTGTGGGTCTCTGTGTGAGTGGGTCTCTGTGTGAGTGAGTCTGTGGGTCTCTGTGTGAGTGAGTCTGTGGGTCTCTGTGTGTGTGAGTCTCTGTGTGAGTGAGTCTGTGGGTCTTTGTGTGAGTGAGTCTGTGGGTCTCTGTGTGAGTGGGTCTCTGTGTGAGTGGGTCTGTGGGTCTCTGTGTGAGTGAGTCTGTGGGTCTCTGTGTGAGTGAGTCTGTGGGTCTCTGTGTGAGTGGGTCTCTGTGTGAGTGAGTCTGTGGGTCTCTGTGTGAGTGAGTCTGTGGGTCTCTGTGTGAGTGAGTCTGTGGGTCTCTGTGTGAGTGAGTCTGTGGGTCTCTGTGTGAGTGAGTCTCTGTGTGAGTGAGTCTCTGTGTGAGTCCTATCCTCTATGCAGTATCAGACTCACAGCCTTCTTGCCTGGTCTGTCACCATGGTGATGCAAATGCCGTCACTGTGGCAACCAAAGGGTACCGTTGCCAAGACAACGGAGGAGCGGCTACGTCGAAAAACGCCGTCACCAGGGCAACCCAAGGGGTACCGTTGCCGAGGCAACGGAGGAACGGTTACCTTGGCAACGGCAACCGTGTCATCACGGCAACTAAGGGACCATTGCCAAGGCAACGGAGGAACAGTCACCTTGGCAACAAAAACACTGCCACCTGGCAACCAAGGAGACCACCGCGGTTGCCAAGGCGATGGAGAGGGCCGTCGCCCTGACGATGGGAACCCGATTGCCATGGCAACCGAGTGAACCTTGACCAGTACAACAAGTGGGGACCGTTGCCGGGGCAGCCGAGGTCAAGCTTGTCGCCATGGCAACCGAGGGACCCGTGTCCTATGCAAAGCGTTGCCATGGCACCCGTCAATGGACCAATGGGGGGGGGGGGGGGGGTGCCACGTCACGAGGTGGTGATGTCACAGGAAGTGATGTCACAGGAAGTGATGTCGCAATCAGCGATTATGGATTTTGCGGTTGCCTGTAAGTTGCTAAGCAGATTATCTTTCTCTCCCAGCGTCTCTCAGTGTCTCCCAGTGTCTCCCAGTGTCTCTCCCAGCGTCTCTCAGTGTCTCCCCCAGTGTCTCCCCCAGTGTCTCTCCCAGCGTCTCTCAGTGTCTCCCCCAGTGTCTCCCCCAGTGTCTCCCCCAGTGTCTCCCCCAGTGTCTCCCAGTGTCTCCCAGTGTCTCCCCCAGTGTCTCTCAGTGTCACAGTGTCTCCCCCAGTCTCTCCCAGCGTCTCTCAGTGTCACAGTGTCTCCCCCAGTGTCTCCCCCAGTGTCTCCCCCAGTGTCTCCCCCAGTGTCTCCCAGTGTCTCAGTGTCTCCCCCAGTGTCTCTCAGTGTCTCCCAGTGTCTCCCAGTGTCTCCCAGTGTCTCCCCTAGTGTCTCCCAGTGTCTCCCCCAGTGTCTCCCCCAGTGTCTCCCAGTGTCTCAGTGTCTCCCCCAGTGTCTCTCAGTGTCTCCCAGTGTCTCCCAGTGTCTCCCAGTGTCTCCCAGTGTATCTCCCAGTGTCTCCCAGTGTCTCAGTGTCTCCCCCAGTGTCTCTCAGTGTCTCCCAGTGTCTCCCAGTGTCTCCCAGTGTCTCCCCCAGTGTCTCCCAGTGTCTCCCCCAGTGTCTCCCCCAGTGTCTCCCAGTGTCTCAGTGTCTCCCCAGTGTCTCTCAGTGTCTCCCAGTGTCTCCCAGTGTCTCCCCCAGTGTCTCCAGTGTCTCTCCCAGTGTCTCTCAGTGTCTCCCCCAGTGTCTCCCCCAGTGTCTCCCAGTGTCTCCCAGTGTCTCCCCCAGTGTCTCCTCCAGTGTCTCCCCCAGTGTCTCCCAGTGTCTCCCCCAGTGTCTCTCAGTGTCTCCCAGTATCTCCCCCAGTGTCTCCCAGTGTCTCTCAGTGTCTCCCAGTGTCTCCCCCAGTGTCTCTCAGTGTCTCCCAGTGTCTCTCAGTGTCTCCCCCAGTGTCTCTCAGTGTCTCTCAGTGTCTCCCAGTGTCTCCCAGTGTCTCCCCCAGTGTCTCTCAGTGTCTCTCAGTGTCTCCCAGTGTCTCCCCCAGTGTCTCCCAGTGTCTCCCCCAGTGTCTCCCAGTGTCTCTCAGTGTCTCCCAGTGTCTCTCAGTGTCTCCCAGTGTCTCCCCCAGTGTCTCCCAGTGTCTCCCCCAGTGTCTCCCAGTGTCTCCCAGTGTCTCCCCCAGTGTCTCCCCCAGTGTCTCCCCCAGTGTCTCCCAGTGTCACAGTGTCTCCCCGTGTCTCTCCCAGTGTCTCCCCATTGTCTCCCCGTGTCTCCCCCAGTGTCTCCCAGTGTCCCCCAGTGTCTCCCCGTGTCTCCCCCAGTGTCTCTCAGTGTCTCCCAGTGTCTCCCAGTGTCTCCCCGTGTCTCCCCCAGTGTCTCCCAGTGTCTCCCCGTGTCTCCCCCAGTGTCTCCCAGTGTCCCCCAGTGTCTCCCCCAGTGTCCCCCAGTGTCTCCCAGTGTCTCCCAGTGTCTCCCCGTGTCTCCCCCAGTGTCTCCCAGTGTCTCCCAGTGTCTCCCCGTGTCTCCCCCAGTGTCTCCCAGTGCCCCCCATTGTCTCCCCCAGTGTCTCCCAGTGTCTCCCAGTGTCTCTCCCAGTGTCTCTCCCAGTGTCTCCCAGTGTCCTCCCCGTGTCTCCCCCAGTGTCTCCCAGTGTCTCCCCGTGTCTCCCCCAGTGTCTCCCAGTGTCCCCCAGTGTCTCTCCCAGTGTCTCCCAGTGTCTCCCAGTGTCTCCCCGTGTCTCCCCCAGTGTCTCCCAGTGTCTCCCCGTGTCTCCCCCAGTGTCTCCCAGTGTCCCCCAGTGTCTCCCCCAGTGTCTCCCAGTGTCTCCCAGTGTCTGCCCGTGTCTCCCCCAGTGTCTCCCCGTGTCTCCCCGTGTCTCCCCCAGTGTCTCCCAGTGTCTCCCCCAGTGTCTCCCAGTGTCTCCCAGTGTCTCCCCCAGTGTCTCCCAGTGTCTCCCCGTGTCTCCCCCAGTGTCTCCCAGTGTCTCCCAGTGTCTCCCCCAGTGTCTCCCAGTGTCTCCCAGTGTCTCCCCCAGTGTCTCCCAGTGTCTCCCCGTGTCTCCCCCAGTGTCTCCCAGTGTCTCCCAGTGTCCCCCAGTGTCTCCCAGTGTCTCCCCGTGTCTCCCCCAGTGTCTCCCAGTGTCTCCCCGTGTCTCCCCCAGTGTCCCCCAGTGTCTCCCCCAGTGTCTCCCAGTGTCTCCCAGTGTCCCCCAGTGTCTCCCAGTGTCTCCCCGTGTCTCCCCCAGTGTCTCCCAGTGTCCCCCAGTGTCTCCCAGTGTCTCCCAGTGTCCCCCAGTGTGTCCCAGTGTCTCCCAGTGTCCCCCAGTGTCTCCCAGTGTCTCCCCGTGTCTCCCCCAGTGTCTCCCAGTGTCCCCCAGTGTCTCCCAGTGTCTCCCAGTGTCCCCCAGTGTCTCCCCGTGTCTCCCCCAGTGTCTCCCAGTGTCTCCCAGTGTCCCCCAGTGTCTCCCAGTGTCTCTCAGTGTCTCCCCCAGTGTCTCCCAGTGTCCCCCAGTGTCTCCCAGTGTCTCCCAGTGTCCCCCAGTGTCTCCCCGTGTCTCCCCCAGTGTCTCCCAGTGTCCCCCAGTGTCTCCCAGTGTCTCCCAGTGTCCCCCAGTGTCTCCCAGTGTCTCCCAGTGTCCCCCAGTGTCTCCCAGTGTCTCCCCGTGTCTCCCCCAGTGTCTCCCAGTGTCCCCCAGTGTCTCCCAGTGTCTCCCAGTGTCCCCCAGTGTCTCCCCGTGTCTCCCCCAGTGTCTCCCAGTGTCTCCCAGTGTCCCCCAGTGTCTCCCAGTGTCTCTCAGTGTCTCCCCCAGTGTCTCCCAGTGTCCCCCAGTGTCTCCCAGTGTCTCCCAGTGTCCCCCAGTGTCTCCCCGTGTCTCCCCCAGTGTCTCCCAGTGTCCCCCAGTGTCTCCCAGTGTCTCCCAGTGTCCCCCAGTGTCTCCCAGTGTCTCCCAGTGTCCCCCAGTGTCTCCCAGTGTCTCCCCGTGTCTCCCCCAGTGTCTCCCAGTGTCCCCCAGTGTCTCCCAGTGTCTCCCAGTGTCCCCCAGTGTCTCCCCGTGTCTCCCCCAGTGTCTCCCAGTGTCTCCCAGTGTCCCCCAGTGTCTCCCAGTGTCTCTCAGTGTCTCCCCCAGTGTCTCCCAGTGTCCCCCAGTGTCTCCCAGTGTCTCCCAGTGTCCCCCAGTGTCTCCCCGTGTCTCCCCCATCGTCTCCCAGCGTCTCCCGACTATTTATTGAGTCTTTTATTTATATAAACCGGCTACCGGCGCTGTGGCACACACGGAGGGGGTGGGTGGCCAGCACCACGCCCGGCCGCCTTTGTCTCTCCTCAGTTGCTAGCGATGTTTAGCGGACACCACCGCCGCTACACCAGGTACTCATTTGAGGCTGAGTCGACCTAGGGGAGTAGTCGACACACCTGTACCCAAAAGACAAAGATCCCCCGTGTAGCCTTAGCAGACTGTAGGGGCAAGTGCTGCTAGCGAGTAGCACCAATGAAGGCTACCGGCACTGTGGCACACGAGGGGGGGGTGGCTACCAGCACCACGCCCGGCCGCCTTTGTCTCCCCAGTGGCGATGTTTACTACACAGCGCTACACCAGGTACTCATTTGAGGCTGAGTCGACCTAGGGGAGGCCCAGGACCGGTTCAGAGAATCGTCACTGGTGGTGTTGGCCGAGAGCGGGAATCGAACTCGGGTCGCCGGGTTCGTAGCGCAGCGTGGCGCTAACCACTACACCCACCGCTCCCCATACACACACACAGACACACACAGACACACACACACACATACACACACACAGACACACACACACACAGACACACACACAGATACACACACAGATACACACACTGACACAGACACACACACAGACACACACTGACACTGACACACACACAGACACACACACAGACACAGACACACACACTGACACAGACACACACACTGACACAGACACAGACACACACACAGATACACACACAGATACACACACTGACACAGACACACACACTGACACAGACACACACACAGACACACACTGACACTGACACACACACAGACACACACACAGACACACACACTGACACAGACACACACACTGACACAGACACACACAGACACGCAGAGACACATACACACGCACAGACACACACACTGACAGACAGACACACACTGACAGACAGACACACTGACACACTGACACACAGACATACACCCACATAAATACACGCACACACACATAAACACGTACACACACACACACATAAACACACCCACCCACGTACACACACACATACACACACGTACACACACATACACACACGTAAACACACGCACACATAAACACACGCACGTACACACACACATACACACACGTACACACACACATACACACACCCACATAAATACACACACACATACACACACATAAACATACACACACCCACATAAATACACGCACGCACACCCACATAAACACACATAAACACACACACGCACGTACACACACATACACACACACATACACACACGTACACACATACACACACGTACACACACACACGTACACACACACATACACACGTACACACACGTACACACACGTACACACACACATACACACACACACACGTACACACACACGTACACACACGTACACACACACACATACACACACACATACACACACACGTACACACACACACACACACGTACACACACGTACACACACGTACACACACACATACACACACGTACACACACACGTACACACACGTACACACACACACATACACACACACATACACACACGTACACACATACACACACGTACACACATACACACACGTACACACACACGTACACACACGTACACACACATACACACACACATACACACACGTACACACACGTACACACACGTACACACACACACACACGTACACACATACACACACGTACACACACGTACACACACACATACACACATACACACACGTACACACACGTACACACACACACACGTACACACACGACCACACACACACACGTACACACATACACACACGTACACACACACGTACATACACACACGTACACACACGTACACACACACGTACACACATACACACACATACACACACGTACACACGTACACACACGTACACACACACGTACACACACGTACACACACGTACACACATACACACACATACACACACACATACACACACGTACACACACATACACACACGTACACACACGTACACACACACACACGTACACACACACGTACACACACACACACGTACACACACACACACGTACACACACGACCACACACACACACGTACACACATACACACACGTACACACACACGTACACACACGTACACACACATAAACACACATACACACACACGTACACACATACACACACACGTACACACACGTACACACACGTACACACACACACGTACGCACACGACCACACACACGTACACACATACACACACACACGTACACACATGTACACACACACACGTACACACACGTACACACACGCACACACGTACACACACGTACACACATACACACACACATACACACACACACGACCACACATACACACACGTACACACGTACACACACACGTACACACACATACACACACATACACACACGTACACACACGTACACACATACACACACATACACACACACATACACACACGTACACACACATACACACACGTACACACACGTACACACACATACACACACGTACACACACACGTACACACACGTACACACACGTACACACACGTACACACACGTACACACACGTACACACACAAACACACGTACACACACGTACACACATACACACGTACACACACACATACACACACACACACGTACACACGTACACACACACGTACACACACGTACACACACGTACACACACGTACACACACGTACACACACGTACACACACAAACACACGTACACACACGTACACACATACACACGTACACACACGTACACACACACACAAACACACGTACACACACGTACACACACGTACACACACGTACACACACAAACACACGTACACACACGTACACACATACACACGTACACACACGTACACACACACACAAACACACGTACACACACGTACACACGTACACACACACGTACACACACGTACACACACACACGTACACACACGTACACACACACACGTACACACACGTACACACACGTACACACATTCACAAACACACGTACACACACTGAACCCCCACCTCGCGTGACGTCACCACGCTTTGTAAACCCCACCACTGATAAGCATGCGGGCACCCGCCTTGAAAATGTTACGGTTCTTATTAACGTTATGGTTTATAACGCCGCCGATTAATACAATTGTCATGATCACTATTGTCATCTAACTTATATTGTTATTAGTACTTCCATTGTTAGTAATTACATTGTTAGTACTTCCATTGTTAGTAATTACATTGTTAGTACTTCCATTGTTAGTACTTCCATTGTTAGTAATTCCATTGTTAGTAATTCCATTGTTAGTAATTCCATTGTTAGTACTTCCATTGTTAGTAATTCCATTGTTAGTACTTCCATTGTTAGTAATTCCATTGTTAGTACTTCCATTGTTAGTACTTCCATTGTTAGTAATTCCATTGTTAGTACTTCCATTGTTAGTACTTCCATTGTTAGTACTTCCATTGTTAGTAATTCCATTGTTAGTAATTCCATTGTTAGTACTTCCATTGTTAGTAATTCCATTGTTAGTACTTACATTGTTAGTAGTTCCATTGTTAGTACTTCCATTGTTAGTACGTCCATTGTTAGTAATTCCATTGTTAGTAATTCCATTGTTAGTACTTCCATTGTTAGTACTTCCATTGTTAGTACTTCCATTGTTAGTAATTCCATTGTTAGTAATTCCATTGTTAGTAATTCCATTGTTAGTACTTCCATTGTTAGTAATTCCATTGTTAGTAATTCCATTGTTAGTACTTCCATTGTTAGTAATTCCATTGTTAGTACTTCCATTGTTAGTACTTCCATTGTTAGTAATTCCATTGTTAGTACTTCCATTGTTAGTAATTCCATTGTTAGTACTTCCATTGTTAGTACTTCCATTGTTAGTAATTCCATTGTTAGTAATTCCATTGTTAGTACTTCCATTGTTAGTAATTCCATTGTTAGTAATTCCATTGTTAGTAATTCCATTGTTAGTACTTCCATTGTTAGTAATTCCATTGTTAGTAATTCCATTGTTAGTAATTCCATTGTTAGTGCTTCCATTGTTAGTAATTCCATTGTTAGTGCTTCCATTGTTAGTACTTCCGTTGTTAGTAATTCCATTGTTAGTACTTCCATTGTTAGTACTTCCATTGTTAGTGCTTCCATTGTTAGTACTTCCATTGTTAGTAATTCCATTGTTAGTACTTCCATTGTTAGTACTTCCATTGTTAGTGCTTCCATTGTTAGTACTTCCATTGTTAGTACTTCCGTTGTTAGTACTTCCATTGTTAGTACTTGTATTGTTAGTAATTCCATTGTTAGTAATTCCATTGTTAGTAATTCCATTGTTAGTACTTCCATTGTTAGTACTTCCATTGTTAGTGCTTCCATTGTTAGTAATTCCATTGTTAGTACTTCCATTGTTAGTACTTCCATTGTTAGTGCTTCCATTGTTAGTACTTCCATTGTTAGTACTTCCGTTGTTAGTACTTCCATTGTTAGTACTTGTATTGTTAGTAATTCCATTGTTAGTACTTCCATTGTTAGTGCTTCCATTGTTAGTACTTCCGTTGTTAGTAATTCCATTGTTAGTGCTTCCATTGTTAGTACTTGTATTGTTAGTAATTCCATTGTTAGTACTTCCATTGTTAGTAATTCCATTGTTAGTGCTTCCATTGTTAGTACTTCCGTTGTTAGTAATTACATTGTTAGTAATTCCATTGTTAGTGCTTCCATTGTTAGTACTTCCGTTGTTAGTAATTACATTGTTAGTAATTCCATTGTTAGTACTTCCATTGTTAGTACTTCCATTGTTAGTAATTCCATTGTTAGTACTTCCATTGTTAGTACTTCCATTGTTAGTACTTACATTGTTAGTACTTCCATTGTTAGTAATTCCATTGTTAGTAATTCCATTGTTAGTACTTCCATTGTTAGTACTTACATTGTTAGTACTTCCATTGTTAGTAATTCCATTGTTAGTACTTCCATTGTTAGTACTTCCATTGTTAGTACTTCCGTTGTTAGTGCTTCCATTGTTAGTACTTCCATTGTTAGTAATTCCATTATTAGTACTTCCATTGTTAGTACTTCCATTGTTAGTACTTACATTGTTAGTAATTCCATTGTTAGTAATTCCATTGTTAGTACTTCCATTGTTAGTACTTACATTGTTAGTACTTCCATTGTTAGTACTTCCATTGTTAGTAATTCCATTGTTAGTACTTCCATTGTTAGTAATTCCATTGTTAGTACTTCCATTGTTAGTACTTCCATTGTTAGTAATTCCATTGTTAGTAATTCCATTGTTAGTAATTCCATTGTTAGTACTTACATTGTTAGTAATTCCATTGTTAGTACTTCCCTTGTTAGTAATTCCATTGTTAGTAATTCCATTGTTAGTACTTCCATTGTTAGTAATTCCATTGTTAGTAATTCCATTGTTAGTAATTCCATTGTTAGTACTTACATTGTTAGTAATTCCATTGTTAGTACTTCCATTGTTAGTAATTCCATTGTTAGTAATTCCATTGTTAGTAATTCCATTGTTAGTACTTCCATTGTTAGTACTTACATTGTTAGTACTTCCATTGTTAGCAATTCCATTGTTAGTACTTCCATTGTTAGTAATTCCATTGTTAGTACTTCCATTGTTAGTAATTCCATTGTTAGTACTTCCATTGTTAGTAATTCCATTGTTAGTAATTCCATTGTTAGTAATTCCATTGTTAGTACTTACATTGTTAGTAATTCCATTGTTAGTACTTCCCTTGTTAGTAATTCCATTGTTAGTACTTCCATTGTTAGTACTTCCATTGTTAGTACTTACATTGTTAGTAATTCCATTGTTAGTACTTCCATTGTTAGTAATTCCATTGTTAGTAATTCCATTGTTAGTACTTACATTGTTAGTAATTCCATTGTTAGTACTTACATTGTTAGTAATTCCATTGTTAGTACTTACATTGTTAGTAATTCCATTGTTAGTACTTCCCTTGTTAGTAATTCCATTGTTAGTACTTCCATTGTTAGTACTTCCATTGTTAGTACTTCCATTGTTAGTAATTCCATTGTTAGTACTTCCATTGTTAGTGCTTCCATTGTTAGTACTCCCATTGTTAGTAATTCCATTGTTAGTAATTCCATTGTTAGTACTTCCATTGTTAGTACTTCCATTGTTAGTAATTCCATTGTTAGTAATTCCATTGTTAGTGCTTCCATTGTTAGTAATTCCATTGTTAGTGCTTCCATTGTTAGTAATTCCATTGTTAGTAATTCCATTGTTAGTACTTCCATTGTTAGTAATTCCATTGTTAGTAATTCCATTGTTAGTACTTCCATTGTTAGTACTCCCATTGTTAGTAATTCCATTGTTAGTAATTCCATTGTTAGTAATTCCATTGTTAGTACTCCCATTGTTAGTAATTCCATTGTTAGTAATTCCATTGTTAGTAATTCCATTGTTAGTACTCCCATTGTTAGTACTTCCATTGTTAGTAATTCCATTGTTAGTAATTCCATTGTTAGTAATTCCATTGTTAGTACTCCCATTGTTAGTACTTCCATTGTTAGTAATTCCATTGTTAGTACTTCCATTGTTAGTAATTCCATTGTTAGTAATTCCATTGTTAGTGCTTCCATTGTTAGTACTCCCATTGTTAGTAATTCCATTGTTAGTACTTCCATTGTTAGTACTTCCATTGTTAGTACTTCCATTGTTAGTACTTCCGTTGTTAGTAATTACATTGTTAGTAATTCCATTGTTAGTACTTCCATTGTTAGTACTTCCATTGTTAGTACTTCCATTGTTAGTACTTCCATTGTTAGTACTTCCATTGTTAGTACTTCCATTGTTAGTACTTCCATTGTTAGTAATTCCATTGTTAGTACTTCCATTGTTAGTACTTCCATTGTTAGTACTTCCATTGTTAGTACTTCCATTGTTAGTAATTCCATTGTTAGTACTTCCGTTGTTAGTACTTCCATTGTTAGTACTTCCGTTGTTAGTACTTCCATTGTTAGTACTTCCATTGTTAGTACTTCCATTGTTAGTAATTCCATTGTTAGTACTTCCATTGTTAGTAATTCCATTGTTAGTAATTCCATTGTTAGTACTTCCATTGTTAGTACTCCCATTGTTAGTAATTCCATTGTTAGTACTTCCATTGTTAGTACTTCCATTGTTAGTACTTCCATTGTTAGTACTTCCATTGTTAGTACTTCCATTGTTAGTACTTCCATTGTTAGTAATTCCATTGTTAGTACTTCCATTGTTAGCATTTCCATTGTTAGTACTTCCATTGTTAGTACTATTGATATTAGTACTATTAGTACTATTTTATTAATACTATTTTTATTTTTGCTATTACTTGCTATGAGTACTATTGATATTAGTACTACTGTTATTATTACTATTATTAATAATATTGCTATTAATACTATTATTACTACTATTATTAATACTGTTATTGTTATTAATACCATTGTTATTGCTATTGTTATTATTAATACTATTATTAATACTATTATTAATACTGTTATTTTTATTAATACTATTATTGTTATTAATACTATTATTGTTATTTTTACTATTAGTAATACTATTATCGTTATTAATATTAGTATTAATACTATTATGATTAATACTATTATTGTTATTAATACTATTATTGTTATTAATACTATTATTGTTATTAATACTATTATTGTTATTTTTACTATTAGTAATACTATTATCGTTATTAATATTAGTATTAATACTATTATGATTAATACTATTATTAATACTATTATTTTTATTAATAATACTATTATGATTAATACTATTATTAATACTATTATTGTTATTAATACTATTATTGTTATTAATACTATTATTGTTATTAATACTATTATTGTTATTAATACTATGATGACAATTGCTTTTCTTCAAACTGCTATCGTTGGTTCATGGTTGTACAATGCCTTATTTTTGTTTAAACAAACCAAAGAATCGGTATGATGATGATGATGATATGAATATTAACTTTTATTATCATTCGGCTGTTGTCTGAATTAAATAATTATTATGCTCAGTCAATAAAAGTGCAGCAGCAATAACACGCGCGCGCGTGTGTGTGTCTGTGTGTGTGTGTCTGTGTGTGTGTGTGTGTCTGTGTGTGTGTGTCTGTGTGAGTTTGTGTGCGTCTGTGTGTGTCTGTGTGTGAGTGTGTGTCTGTGTATGTGTCTGTGTGAGTTTGTGTGTGTGTCTGTGTGAGTGTCTGTGTGAGTTTGTGTGTGTGTCTGTGTGAGTTTGTGTGCGTCTGTGTGTGTCTGTGTGTGTGAGTGTGTGTCTGTGTATGTGTCTGTGTGAGTTTGTGTGTGTGTCTGTGTGAGTGTCTGTGTGAGTTTGTGTGTGTGTCTGTGTGAGTTTGTGTGCGTCTGTGTGTGTCTGTGTGTGAGTGTGTGTCTGTGTATGTGTCTGTGTGAGTTTGTGTGTGTGTCTGTGTGAGTGTCTGTGTGAGTCTGTGTGTGTGTCTGTGTGAGTTTGTGTGCGTCTGTGTGTGTCTGTGTGTGAGTGTGTGTCTGTGTATGTGTCTGTGTGAGTTTGTGTGTGTGTCTGTGTGAGTGTCTGTGTGAGTTTGTGTGTGTGTCTGTGTGAGTTTGTGTGCGTCTGTGTGTGTCTGTGTGTGTGAGTGTGTGTCTGTGTATGTGTCTGTGTGAGTTTGTGTGTGTGTCTGTGTGAGTGTCTGTGTGAGTTTGTGTGTGTGTCTGTGTGAGTTTGTGTGCGTCTGTGTGTGTCTGTGTGTGAGTGTGTGTCTGTGTATGTGTCTGTGTGAGTTTGTGTGTGTGTCTGTGTGAGTGTCTGTGTGAGTTTGTGTGTGTGTCTGTGTGAGTTTGTGTGCGTCTGTGTGTGTCTGTGTGTGAGTGTGTGTCTGTGTATGTGTCTGTGTGAGTTTGTGTGTGTGTCTGTGTGAGTGTCTGTGTGAGTTTGTGTGTGTGTCTGTGTGAGTTTGTGTGTGTGTCTGTGTGTGAGTGTCTGTGTGTGATTGTCTGTGTGAGTGTCTGTGTGAGTGTGTGTGTGTCTGTGTGTCTGTGTGAGTTTGTGTGTCGGTGTGTGTGAGTGTGTGTCTGTGTGTCTGTGTGTGAGTGTCTGTGTGAGTTTGTGTGTGTGTGAGTGTCTGTGTGAGTGTGTGTCTGTATGTGTGTCTGTGTGAGTGTGTGTGTCGGTGTGTGTGAGTGTGTGTCTGTGTGAGTTTGTGTGTGTGTCTGTGTGTGAGTGTCTGTGTGTGATTGTCTGTGTGTGTGTGTGTGTCTGTCTGTGTGTGTGTCTGTGTGTGTGTGTCTGTGTGAGTGTGTGTGTCGGTGTGTGTGAGTGTGTGTCTGTGTGAGTTTGTGTGTGTGTCTGTGTGTGAGTGTCTGTGTGTGATTGTCTGTGTGAGTGTCTGTGTGAGTGTGTGTCTGTGTGTGAGTGTCTGTGTATACGAGTGTCAGTGTGTGTGTCTGTGTGAGTGTGTGTGAGTGTCTGTGTGAGTGTCTGTGTGTGTGACTGTCTGTGTGTGAGTGTGTGTGTGGGTGTCTGTGTGTGGGTGTCTGTGTGTGTGAGTGTGTGAGTGTCAGTGTGTGTGTCTATGTGTGTGTCTGTGTGTGAGTGTCAGTGTGTGTGTGAGTGTCTGTGTATATGAGTGTCAGTGTGTGTGTCAGAGTGTGTGTATCTGTGTGTGTGTCTGTGTGTGTGAGTGTCAGTGTGTGTGTCTGTGTGTGTGATTGTGTGAGTGTGTGTCAGTGTCTGTGTGTGTGTCTGTGTGTGTGTGAGTGTCAGTGTGTCTGTGTGAGTGTGAGTGTCAGTGTGTCTCTGTGTGTGTGTGTGTGTCTGTGTGAGTGTCTGTGTGTGTGATTGTCTGTGTGAGTCTCTGTGCGTGAGTGTGTGTGTGTCTGTGTGTGGTTGTCTGTGTGAGTGTCTGTGTGTCTGTGTGTCTGTGTGAGTGTGTCTGTGTGAGTGTGTGTGTCTGTGTGAGTGTCTGTGTGTGTGAGTGTGAGTGTCTGTGTGAGTGAGTCTGTGTGAGTGTGTCAGTGTCTGTCTGTGTGTGTGAGTGTGTGTGTATCTGTGTGTGTCTGTGTGAGTGGGTGAGTATCTGTGTGAGTGTGTGTGAGTGTCAGTGTGTTTGTGAGTGTCAGTGTGTCTGTGTGTGTGTCTGTGTGTGTGTGTGTCTGTGTGAGTTTGTGTGTGTCTGTGTGTGTGAGAGTGTCTGTATGTTTCTCACTGTGTGTGTGTGACTGTGTGTGTGTCTGTGTGTCTTGTATGTGTGTGTGTGTCACTGTGTGTGTGGGTCACGTAGCCCGCATGCCCCCAAGTACCACCACTACTACCACAACCACCACCACAACTACCACAACCACCACAACCACTACTACTACCACTACTACCACAACCACCACCACAACTACCACAACCACCACAACCACTACTACTACCACTACTACCACCACTACCACCACTACCACCACTACTACCACAACGACCACAACCACTACCTCTACGACCACCACTACAACCACCACCACTACCACCACAACCACCACTACCACCACAACCACTACCACCACAACCACCACTACAACCACCACCACTACCACCACCACTACTACCACCACCACTACCACCACTACCACCACTACCACCACAACCACCACTACCACCACCACAACCACCACCAATGAGTGCCCTGTGCAGTGAGTCAACATCGCCACCGGGGGAGACAAAGGCGGCCGGGTGCGGTGTTGTTGTTAGACACCCACCCCTCCTACTCGACTGCTACTAACAGCACTTGCCCCTACAGCCCTGCTAGAGGCTACACGGGGGACCTTTGTCTGTGTGTGTGTGTAGGTGCTGCTACTCGCTACTGACAGCACTTGCCCCTACAGCCTGCTAGAGGCTACCTGGGGGACCTTTGTCTGTGTTGACTACCTCGCCTGGCCTACAGGAGGTCGTGGGTTCGATCCCGGACACTGTGAGATGTTGACTACCTCGCCTGGTCTACAGGAGGTCGTGGGTTCGATGCCTGTTGTATTTGTGGAGTCTGCGTCTCTCTCTCTCTGTGGTGAGATGTTAACTACCTCGCCTGGTCTACAGGAGGTCGTGGGTTCGATCCCGGACCCTGTGAGATGTTGACTACCTCGCCTGGTCTACAGGAGGACGTGGGTTCGATCCCGGACCCTGTGAGATGTTGACTACCTCGCCTGGTCTACAGGAGGTCGTGGGTTCGATCCCGGACCCTGTGAGATGTTGACTACCTCGCCTGGTCTACAGGAGGTCGTGGGTTCGATCCCGGACCCTGTGAGATGTTGACTACCTCGCCTGGTCTACAGGAGGTCCTGGGTTCGATCCCGGACCCTGTGAGATGTTGACTACCTCACCTGGTCTACAGGAGGTCCTGGGTTCGATCCCGGACCCTGTGAGATGTTGACTACCTCGCCTGGTCTACAGGAGGTCCTGGGTTCGATCCCGGACCCTGTGAGATGTTGACTACCTCGCCTGGTCTACAGGAGGTCGTGGGTTCGATCACGGACCCTGTGAGATGTTGACTACCTCGCCTGGTCTACAGGAGGTCCTGGGTTCGATCCCGGACCCTGTGAGATGTTGACTACCTCGCCTGGTCTACAGGAGGTCCTGGGTTCGATCCCGGACCCTGTGAGATGTTGACTACCTCGCCTGGTCTACAGGAGGTCGTGGGTTCAAACCCGGACCCTGTGAGATGTTGACTACCTCGCCTGGTCTACAGGAGGTCGTGGGTTCGATCCCGGACCCTGTGAGATGTTGACTACCTCGCCTGGTCTACAGGAGGTCCTGGGTTCGATCCCGGACCCTGTGAGATGTTGACTACCTCGCCTGGTCTACAGGAGGTCGTGGGTTCGATCCCGGACCCTGTGAGATGTTGATTACCTCGCCTGGTCTACAGGAGGTCGTGGGTTCGATCCCGGACCCTGTGAGATGTTGACTACCTCGCCTGGTCTACAGGAGGTCCTGGGTTCGATCCCGGACCCTGTGAGATGTTGACTACCTCGCCTGGTCTACAGGAGGTCCTGGGTTTGATCCAGGACCCTGTGAGATGTTGGCTACCTCGCCTGGTCTACAGGAGGTCGTGGGTTCGATCACGGACCCTGTGAGATGTTGACTACCTCACCTGGTCTACAGGAGGTCCTGGGTTCGATCCCGGACCCTGTGAGATGTTGACTACCTCGCCTGGTCTACAGGAGGTCCTGGGTTCGATCCCGGACCCTGTGAGATGTTGACTACCTCGCCTGGTCTACAGGAGGTCGTGGGTTCGATCCCGGACCCTGTGAGATGTTGACTACCTCGCCTGGTATACAGGAGGTCCTGGGTTCGATCCCGGACCCTGTGAGATGTTGACTACCTCGCCTGGTCTACAGGAGGTCCTGGGTTCGATCCCGGACCCTGTGAGATGTTGACTACCTCGCCTGGTCTACAGGAGGTCGTGGGTTCGATCACGGACCCTGTGAGATGTTGACTACCTCACCTGGTCTACAGGAGGTCCTGGGTTCGATCCCGGACCCTGTGAGATGTTGACTACCTCGCCTGGTCTACAGGAGGTCCTGGGTTCGATCCCGGACCCTGTGAGATGTTGACTACCTCGCCTGGTCTACAGGAGGTCGTGGGTTCGATCCCGGACCCTGGGAGATGTTGACTACCTCGCCTGGTCTACAGGAGGTCGTGGGTTCGATCCCGGACCCTGTGAGATGTTGACTACCTCGCCTGGTCTACAGGAGGTCGTGGGTTCGATCTCGGACCCTTTGATATGTTGACTACCTCGCCTGGTCTACAGGAGGTCCTGGGTTCGATCCCGGACCCTGTGAGATGTTGACTACCTCGCCTGGTCTACAGGAGGACGTGGGTTCGATCCCGGACCCTGTGAGATGTTGACTACCTCGCCTGGTCTACAGGAGGTCCTGGGTTCGATCCCGGACCCTGTGAGATGTTGACTTCTTCGCCTGGTCTACAGGAGGTCGTGGGTTCGATCACGGACCCTGTGAGATGTTGACTACCTCACCTGGTCTACAGGAGGTCCTGGGTTCGATCCCGGACCCTGTGAGATGTTGACTACCTCGCCTGGTCTACAGGAGGTCCTGGGTTCGATCCCGGACCCTGTGAGATGTTGACTACCTCGCCTGGTCTACAGGAGGTCGTGGGTTCGATCCCGGACCCTGTGAGATGTTGACTACCTCGCCTGGTCTACAGGAGGTCGTGGGTTCGATCCCGGACCCTGTGAGATGTTGATGTTGACTACCTCGCCTGGTCTACAGGAGGTCGTGGGTTCGATCACGGACCCTGTGAGATGTTGACTACCTCACCTGGTCTACAGGAGGTCCTGGGTTCGATCCCGGACCCTGTGAGATGTTGACTACCTCGCCTGGTCTACAGGAGGTCCTGGGTTCGATCCCGGACCCTGTGAGATGTTGACTACCTCGCCTGGTCTACAGGAGGTCGTGGGTTCGATCCCGGACCCTGTGAGATGTTGACTACCTCGCCTGGTCTACAGGAGGTCGTGGGTTCGATCCCGGACCCTGTGAGATGTTGACTACCTCGCCTGGTCTACAGGAGGTCGTGGGTTCGATCTCGGACCCTGTGAGATGTTGACTACCTCGCCTGGTCTACAGGAGGTCCTGGGTTCGATCCCGGACCTTGTGAGATGTTGACTACCTCGCCTGGTCTACAGGAGGTCGTGGGTTCGATCACGGACCCTGTGAGATGTTGACTACCTCACCTGGTCTACAGGAGGTCCTGGGTTCGATCCCGGACCCTGTGAGATGTTGACTACCTCGCCTGGTCTACAGGAGGTCCTGGGTTCGATCCCGGACCCTGTGAGATGTTGACTACCTCGCCTGGTCTACAGGAGGTCGTGGGTTCGATCCCGGACCCTGTGAGATGTTGACTACCTCGCCTGGTCTACAGGAGGTCGTGGGTTCGATCCCGGACCCTGTGAGATGTTGACTACCTCGCCTGGTCTACAGGAGGTCGTGGGTTCGATCTCGGACCCTTTGATATGTTGACTACCTCGCCTGGTCTACAGGAGGTCCTGGGTTCGATCCCGGACCCTGTGAGATGTTGACTACCTCGCCTGGTCTACAGGAGGACGTGGGTTCGATCCCGGACCCTGTGAGATGTTGACTACCTCGCCTGGTCTACAGGAGGTCCTGGGTTCGATCCCGGACCCTGTGAGATGTTGACTTCTTCGCCTGGTCTACAGGAGGTCGTGGGTTCGATCACGGACCCTGTGAGATGTTGACTACCTCACCTGGTCTACAGGAGGTCCTGGGTTCGATCCCGGACCCTGTGAGATGTTGACTACCTCGCCTGGTCTACAGGAGGTCCTGGGTTTGATCCAGGACCCTGTGAGATGTTGACTACCTCGCCTGGTCTACAGGAGGTCGTGGGTTCGATCACGGACCCTGTGAGATGTTGACTACCTCACCTGGTCTACAGGAGGTCCTGGGTTCGATCCCGGACCCTGTGAGATGTTGACTACCTCGCCTGGTCTACAGGAGGTCCTGGGTTCGATCCCGGACCCTGTGAGATGTTGACTACCTCGCCTGGTCTACAGGAGGTCGTGGGTTCGATCCCGGACCCTGTGAGATGTTGACTACCTCGCCTGGTCTACAGGAGGTCGTGGGTTCGATCCCGGACCCTGTGAGATGTTGATGTTGACTACCTCGCCTGGTCTACAGGAGGTCGTGGGTTCGATCACGGACCCTGTGAGATGTTGACTACCTCACCTGGTCTACAGGAGGTCCTGGGTTCGATCCCGGACCCTGTGAGATGTTGACTACCTCGCCTGGTCTACAGGAGGTCCTGGGTTCGATCCCGGACCCTGTGAGATGTTGACTACCTCGCCTGGTCTACAGGAGGTCGTGGGTTCGATCCCGGACCCTGTGAGATGTTGACTACCTCGCCTGGTCTACAGGAGGTCGTGGGTTCGATCCCGGACCCTGTGAGATGTTGACTACCTCGCCTGGTCTACAGGAGGTCGTGGGTTCGATCTCGGACCCTGTGAGATGTTGACTACCTCGCCTGGTCTACAGGAGGTCCTGGGTTCGATCCCGGACCCTGTGAGATGTTGACTACCTCGCCTGGTCTACAGGAGGACGTGGGTTCGATCCCGGACCCTGTGAGATGTTGACTACCTCGCCTGGTCTACAGGAGGTCCTGGGTTCGATCCCGGACCCTGTGAGATGTTGACTTCTTCGCCTGGTCTACAGGAGGTCGTGGGTTCGATCACGGACCCTGTGAGATGTTGACTACCTCACCTGGTCTACAGGAGGTCCTGGGTTCGATCCCGGACCCTGTGAGATGTTGACTACCTCGCCTGGTCTACAGGAGGTCCTGGGTTTGATCCAGGACCCTGTGAGATGTTGACTACCTCGCCTGGTCTACAGGAGGTCGTGGGTTCGATCACGGACCCTGTGAGATGTTGACTACCTCACCTGGTCTACAGGAGGTCCTGGGTTCGATCCCGGACCCTGTGAGATGTTGACTACCTCGCCTGGTCTACAGGAGGTCCTGGGTTCGATCCCGGACCCTGTGAGATGTTGACTACCTCGCCTGGTCTACAGGAGGTCGTGGGTTCGATCCCGGACCCTGTGAGATGTTGACTACCTCGCCTGGTCTACAGGAGGTCGTGGGTTCGATCCCGGACCCTGTGAGATGTTGATGTTGACTACCTCGCCTGGTCTACAGGAGGTCGTGGGTTCGATCCCGGACCCTGTGAGATGTTGACTACCTCGCCTGGTATACAGGAGGTCGTGGGTTCGATCACGGCCCCTGTGAGATGTTGACTACCTCGCTTGGTATACAGGAGGTCCTGGGTTCGATCCCGGACCCTGTGAGATGTTGACTACCTCGCCTGGTCTACAGGAGGTCCTGGGTTCGATCCCGGACCCTGTGAGATGTTGACTACCTCACCTGGTCTACAGGAGGTCGTGGGTTCGATCCCGGACCCTGTGAGATGTTGACTACCTCGCCTGGTCTACAGGAGGTCGTGGGTTCGATCCCGGACCCTGTGAGATGTTGACTACCTCACCTGGTCTACAGGAGGTCGTAGGTTCGATCCCGGACCCTGTGAGATGTTGACTACCTCACCTGGTCTACAGGAGGTCCTGGGTTCGATCCCGGACCCTGTGAGATGTTGACTACCTCGCCTGGTCTACAGGAGGTCGTGGGTTCGATCCCGGACCCTGTGAGATGTTAACTACCTCGCCTGGTCTACAGGAGGTCCTGGGTTCGATCCCGGACTCTGTGAGATGTTGACTACCTCGCCTGGTATACAGGAGGTCGTGGGTTCGATCCCGGACCCTGTGAGATGTTGACTACCTCACCTGGTCTACAGGAGGTCCTGGGTTCGATCCCGGACCCTGTGAGATGTTGACTACCTCGCCTGGTCTACAGGAGGTCGTGGGTTCGATCCCGGACCCTGTGAGATGTTAACTACCTCGCCTGTTCTACAGGAGGTCCTGGGTTCGATCCCGGACCCTGTGAGATGTTGACTACCTCGCCTGGTATACAGGAGGTCGTGGGTTCGATCACGGCCCCTGTGAGATGTTGACTACCTCGCCTGGTCTACAGGAGGTCGTGGGTTCGATCCCGGACCCTGTGAGATGTTGACTACCTCGCCTGGTCTACAGGAGGTCGTGGGTTCGATCCCGGACCCTGTGAGATGTTGACTACCTCGCCTGGTCTACAGGAGGTCCTGGGTTCGAGCACGGACATGTGCGTGTCCATACTGGGGTTTCTAACAGCACTTGCTTAAACATAGTAGGGTTTCTATTATCATTTGCTTATACAGGCTAGGGTTTCTATGAACACATGCTTATACAGGTTGGGGTTTCTATTAGCACATGCTTATACAGGCTAGGGTTTCTATTAGAACATGCTTATTATATACGTTAGGGTTTCTATTAGCACACGCTTATACAGGCTAGGGTTTCTATTAGAACATGCTCATACAGGCTAGGGTTTCTATTAGCACATGCTTATACAGGCTGGGGTTTATATTAGCATATGTTTATATACGTTAGGGTTTCTATTAGCACACGCTTATACAGGCTGGGGTTTCTATTAGAACATGCTCATACAGGCTAGGGTTTATATTACCACATGCTTATACAGGCTGGGGTTTCTGTTAGCATATGCTTATACAGGTTAGGGTTTCTATTAGCACACGCTTATACAGGTTAGGGTTTCTATGAACACATGCTTATACAGGCTAGGGTTTCTATTAGCATATGCTTATGCAGGCTAGGGTTTCTATTAGCACATGCTTATACAGTCTAGGGTTTATATTAGCATATGCTTATACAGGTTAGGGTTTATATTACCACATGCTTATACAGGCTAGGGTTTCTATTAGAACATGCTCATACAGGCTAGGGTTTCTATTAGCACATGCTTATACAGGCTAGGGTTTCTATTAGAACATGCTCATACAGGCTAGGGTTTCTATTAACACATGCTTATACAGGCTGGGGTTTATATTACCACATGTTTATATACGTTAGGGTTTCTATTAGCATACGCTTATACAGGCTGGGGTTTATATTACCACATGCTTATACAGGCTAGGGTTTATATTACCACATGCTTATACAGGCTAGGGTTTATATTACCACATGTTTATATACGTTAGGGTTTCTATTAGCATATGCTTATACAGGCTGGGGTTTATATTACCACATGTTTATACAGGCTAGGGTTTCTATTAGCACATGCTTATACAGGTTAGGGTTTCTATCAGCACATGCTTATACAGGTTAGGGTTTCTATTAGCACATGCTCATACAGGCTAGGGTTTCTATTAGCACATGCTCATACAGGCTAGGGTTTCTATTAGCACATGCTTATACAGGCTAGGGTTTCTATTAGCACATGCTTATACAGGCTAGGGTTTCTATTAGCACATGCTTATACAGGCTAGGGTTTCTATTAGCACATGCTCATACAGGCTAGGGTTTCTATTACCACATGCTTATACAGGCTGGGGTTTCTATTAGCACATGCTTATACAGGCTAGGGTTTCTATTAGCACATGCTCATACAGGCTAGGGTTTCTATTAGCACATGCTTATACAGGTTAGGGTTTCTATTACCACATGCTTATACAGGCTGGGGTTTCTATTAGCACATGCTTATACAGGCTAGGGTTTCTATTAGCACATGCTCATACAGGCTAGGGTTTCTATTAGCACATGCTTATACAGGCTAGGGTTTCTATTAGCACATGCTCATACAGGCTAGGGTTTCTATTAGCACATGCTTATACAGGTTAGGGTTTCTATTAGCACATGCTTATACAGGTTAGGGTTTCTATCAACACATGCTTATACAGGCTGGGGTTTCTATTAGCACATGCTTATACAGGCTGGGGTTTCTGTTAGCATATGCTTATACAGGTTAGGGTTTCTATTAGCACATGCTTATACAGGCTAGGGTTTCTATTAGCATATGCTTATACAGGTTAGGGTTTCTATTAGCACATGCTTATACAGGCTAGGGTTTCTATTAGCATATGCTTATACAGGCTAGGGTTTCTATTAGCACATGCTTATACAGTCTAGGGTTTATATTAGCATATGCTTATACAGGTTAGGGTTTCTATCAGCACATGCTTATACAGGCTGGGGTTTATATTAGCGCGTGCTTATACAGGCTAGGGTTTCTATTAGCACATGCTTATATACGTTAGGGTTTCTATTAGCACTCGCTTATACAGGCTGGGGTTTCTGTTAGCATATGCTTATACAGGTTAGGGTTTCTATTAGCACATGCTTATACAGGCTGGGGTTTATATTAGCACATGTTTATATACGTTAGGGTTTCTATTAGCACATGCTTATACAGGCTAGGGTTTATATTTAGCTTGACTTCTGATGAAACACTGAATGTGTGAATGAGTGCTGAGCTAATGGTTCAAAGCCTGATTCTGCTGCTGATGATGAATGTGTGAAATGGTCCTTCGATACACTTACACGCAAGTCCGTATTTATACTACAATAATTTATAATGAAAATAACAATTTGCTAAACCTTGGCCACAATATCTGGATTTGCCTTCATAAAAATCAACGCGTAGATTTCTGTTCATGTGATGGTGGTTATGGTTGTACTTTATAAATCCCTAATCTCTGCCATTAATTACAACGAAACAAGGCAAGGTAAAAAAAAGTTAAAACACAGCAATGTAAATACAATACACTAGTAGACATTCTTATAAAAAAATCAGTTAAAAAAATCAATCCCACGTGTTAGAGAATTTTTCATATTTAAGGCAGGAAATTCGTTTAAAAATTTAGATTTTTTTTTTCTGGCGGGGGGGGGGGGGCGAGAGACCCCCAAACCTCCTTGATGATTTGGTCACTAGGACATTCTAACGCCATACCGGGTTTTTAAATCCTTTATATTAAGTTCACTTGCTTGCTTGCTTGCGCGCTTGCGACCGTGCAAATCTTTCGGTCGTTTTTTAACCCGCTTCCCGTGATCCAATCGAGCTGACATTTTGCACGCAGACTCGTTGTGCGTGACAATTAATTTTCGTGAAAATTTTTTTTCCAAAATGTTACACTTTTTAGGGAAATTTTAAAAAATATTTAATGACCAATTGCTTAATGGTGGCAGACATTCATCTGACCCATAGGTGGCAGCCATCTCAAGCCAGAGGACGAGAGGACTCTAGCCGCCACGCATATAAAGGATTTATAGTGAAACACTTTGTTTTTACGGGTTAATCTTTTTTTTAAAGTACCTATAAATAAACGTTAGCGTTTAGATTGGCAAGTCAATGCATTGTATGGATTGTAATGCGCCGATGCTTGTGCGTGTTATGATATTCAGTCACAACATTGCCTAAGGATTGCAAACTTTACCCGCCCCAGCAACAAACACTTTCAGCCAATCAGCAATCGCCCTCGTGTACCCCCCCA